>NW_004949155.1:1183703-1201786 GCF_000317375.1 Microtus ochrogaster
CACCACCTCCCATTTCCCTCCCCCTCCCCCAATTAAGTCCCCCCCAGCCCGAAAAGCAATCAGGGTTCCCTGTCCTGTGGGAAGTCCAAGGAACCCCCACCTCCATCCAGGTCTAGTAAGGTGAGCATCCAAACTGCCTAGGCTCCCACAAAGTAAGGGCCTAATTTTTATTGGACTTGCTGTGTTTTCGTGTGTAGCTTTTTAGAAGTTGACCAGATTTATTTTAGATTTATGTAGCTGGAGCTAAAGCTACCCAGTCTACTTGCTCCATCCATTACTTGAATCTGTTCTTTAATGTTGTCAAATTGTTTCCCAGCTTCTTGAATGATTCTGGTGACAGAGAGCTCACTTTTTCCCTATGCCTCTTCCCTTAGCATTCATTTCATCTTAAGACTTTTTTCTTAGTAATCTAAGCTAGTATGTCTCCCTCAAGTTATTTCCCATTGTGGTCTAACCAAGTTCTAGTTCAATCTCTTGTGGTGGATATATTTAAAGACAGAAAACACATTTCTTAAATTTCCTTCCCCAAACAAAACTACAATTTTAAGTGTTGTTGTTCTGGACTTTTCCTTCTTAATAATTTTTAGTTTCCTGCATTACTTATTGAAGCTGATTAGAGCATTCATTCATTTCCTTTCTTCCACCTTAAAGATAACCTGTGTCCCTTGTCCAGTTACTTATTTGTATTTCCATAGGTTGTTGTGTTGTGTTCTTTGTGAGACAGGATTTTATTATGTAACCCTGATTTTCCTGGGACTTTCTATGTAAATCAGGCTGGCCTGAACTCACAGTAATCCATCTGCCTCTTCCTCCTGACTGATAGGACTAAAGGCATGTGTCACTACTGCTATCCCAGTTTTTAATGTATTTTTGTAGATTGTTAATGTCTTAATGTTAGAACATTAGCACTGATGAGTGATTTTAATTAAAACACATGCCATCAACATCTTCTTCCTACCCATCCTCCCTCCCTCAGGAGACAAATATTCTAATTTGGCATGACATTATCTGGCCTAACAGTGCCTGGCATCTGAAGCGCCTAAAGGTCATCTTCCACTGGTTCAGCCTTCCAGAATGGTTGAATTAAGTTCAAACTCAGGACGCTTTTGAAATCTTAAATCTCTCCGGGGATGTTTTTCATAACATCTTTGAACTTGATAATGCTACAATAAATGAAATATGCTGTACTGGATTAAAAGGTTATTTCCCTGGTGTGTCAAGTTAACAGACAGCATGAAACTTCCCATTAGGCCTTGGACATCTCTGGCTGTCAGTGTTGTAACCCTGTCTCCATTAGGTCCCTAACCCCTGCTGCTCTGTAGAAACGTTAGCCAGGAAGTTACCTGTCAGAATGAATGTTGAATGGCAGCAAGGCCAAGAAAAGAAAAGTCCAAAACAAACAAAAGATATGAGAGACTTTAGAAGCTCATAATTTGAGTCCAGGGAATCAGGGCCAAAGACCGATGGAAACCCATTATTTGAAGTTAAGAATAGGAAAGAAACCTCATTCCAGACAAACAAAATTGACAATGGCAGCAACAGTCAATGAATAATATCAGTAAATTAAAATAATAATGGACAGGACAAGTGTTGTGACACCTTCAATTAAAAATGAGCTCACATAGCCAACTACTTCCACTTATTAGTCTCTTAAAGACTTTTAAATGATGTCCATGTATCCTGAGTATCTATCAGAATGAAAGTAAATGTGCAAAATGTGGTAGGTATATACCATAATGTATTATATAACAGATAAAACTTTTTAAAATAAAATATATGCATAGGAGTGTGAACAAATCTTACAAATGTGACATTTACTGATAATTAAAATAATGAGGCCTAGCATGGTCATGCACTCTTGTAACCCAGCACTTGCAAGAGGACCACTGTAACTTTGAAGCTAGCCTGACCTACATAGTGAGTTCAAGGCTGGCCAGCACTAAGAGAGAAAAAAACTTAAATACTGAGGTATATAGCATGGTGCCATTTACATGTAAACTTTAAGTATAACACATAACTACGCCTTTAAATGAACGTAGAGACATGTATATTTACCACATTAGAAGGGTTACCTATGAAAGAGTATAGGAATAAACAAGAATAACTGAGTAGTATACAAGAAGAAATTTTGCTTGGATTATTGGTGCTATTAACCCTTTTCATTTGAGACCAATAAAATAACAAACATTAGGCATGCATGTGCAAATTTGAAAAGACTAGCTGATTAGGAAGAAATAACAATAATACTATCTGGTTTACATTTCTGTGATAGTGAAAATGTTCTGTATTGGCTACATTAGCCACGTGTCATTACTAAACATCTGAAATGTGACTAGAATGACTGATGAGCTAGTATTAATCTAATTTCATTTAATTAATCTCTATTTAAATTTGAACATTTCCAGCTGACTAATAGGTACTATATTGAAAAACAAAATTTGGATGTTTTAATAAAGACCAAATAGTTGCACAGAAAAGGTAGATGAACTCTATAGTTTTTTTTTTTTAAGAAACATGGTCATTATAATACTTGGCTCTACTGATAGATGAGAGAACAGTAAAAGAACTAAGAAAATATGGAAAGAATGTGATCGTCCTTGCCTTCCTAAGAAACTATTTTTCTCGTTAATAAGTGACCTTCCACAAGCCTGGTCCCTCAACAGTCTTCCCTACTGGGTGATAGAACTGGGAAGAGTCCTGCATAATCAACTGTTGCTGATCAACATGTGAGGACTTTGAAACAGAAGCATTCGATTAATGATTGCTACCCAGGTTTTAAAGCACATAGGGTCCCAGAATGCCATTCATTTAGTTTGGATATCATCCAAGATTAACTTGGCCCGAATGCTGCAGAAGTAACTCCTCAGGGAGTTACTTTTGATTATGTTGTTCTGAGAATTTGTTTGCCTCAGTATGGGCGGTCGTTATCAAATTCGGTAGGTCAAAACAGGGAGATAAAAGGTGATAGATAATAGCTAGAAAATTAAAAGCATGCTAAATAGAATGATGCCGAATTGGTTTTGTACCTACCCCTTTTCCTTTCTATGTACCTCATCTTCCCCATCCTTTTCTCTTATTCCTGGGTAGCCCGTTCATCGTCTCATGTAGAAAATTAAAAGAAAGTGACAGAAATAGTTCCAAAGGGAGTGATAAGAACATAATAAAAGTACAGAAATGAATATTTGAGTCAAGCTAAGATTCATATCAAACCAAGACTTGCTTTGGAAAATATACACCTATATCATTTTATGCTACTAGTGACTTCTTTGTAGAACTTATTTCTCATTTCTTTTTGGCTCATGTCATCATCTAACATATAAAACAGATATTGAACACATGTAGAATATATTTGGCATATTTCTGTACTCATGTGACAGTTCTGGTCTTCCAGATTTCTAAATAATCAATAGGGCTGAGGAGATTAGGGTGCTCAATAAAGACATAGGTTCATAGATTTTTATCAATGTTTAGCTATTCTGTTCTTCACTGCTTAGAATATAACTCTATTTTAAGTATACATAATAAATAAGAAAGCCATGAAATTTTCTCTGAAGTTAAGAGAGAAGATAAAGGAATTTATGAATGGCAAAACTGAGCTCCTCCGCCCAGTCAACTGTAGCAGCTAGCTAAGAATTGTAAGAGCTAGAGAATCAGGGAGTTTGCTGAGTGATTGTGTCTCCTAGTGATATCAGAGGCTCCACCCAGAAAAATCTCACCAACATGGCTGACTAAACATGAGCTGAACAAGGACAACAATAATAAACATATCGAGTTGAACTAGGGGAATCCCGTGAGGCTTCTAGCCTCCACAAAGAACTACACACAACTAATTCTGAGAGCGGGAGAAACCATCTTCTCTGATGGAGAGCGCACCAGTTGGTTGTTCAGTACTGTTGGGAGCCAAACCAACCCATGACTTTCTTAGGGGCCCTGATGAAAGGATAAAGGGAACATTAGTTCTGTGTCCTTCTTCAGGAGCAAATATGGCAGGATCCAATCTGGAAGGAGTCAGGGCTATGGTTTCTAGGGATCTGATTCTTCCGCTGGGGCTGTAGTTATCAGTCCTGAGACAACAATGTCTTGAGGTGTCCTGTATTTTCTTTGACAACATTAGCTGATCTAGCTCTCTGCTGACCTTGACCATTTTCCCCTGGTCCTACCTGCTGTTTTTGTCTCTTATATTCCTCAAGCCATGGTCCTCCCACTTGACACCTAGCTGATAGAGACCCTTACTCATGGAGGTTCAGGTCAAGTGGTATCCAGCTGTAGAGCAAAAATGCAGGAGAACACATCAAGAGTGAGTACAGCCATGATAAATATATAAAAAGGGTAAAAAGAGTTAGACTAGGCCCTATCATACAACAAAAGTATATGCTCAACTATGTTCATAGCAGCATTGTTTGTAATAGCCAGAACCTGGAAACAACCTAGATGCCCTTCAATGGAAGAATGGATGAAGAAAGTATGGAATATATACATATTAGAGTATTACTCAGCAGTAAAAATCAAGGAATTCTTGAAGTTTGCGTACAAATGGATGGAAATAGAAAACACTATCCTGAGTGAGGTAAGCCAGACCCAAAAAGAGGAACATGGGATGTACTCACTCATATTTGGTTTCTAGCCATAAATAAAGGACAGTGAGCTTATAATTCGCGATCCTAGAGAAGCTAAATTAGAAGTTGAATCCAAAGACAAACATATAGGCATCCTCCTGAATATTAACCTTCATCAGGCGATGAAAGGAGACAGAGACCCACATTGGAGCACCGGACAGAAATCTCAATGTCCAAATCAGGAGCAGAAGGAGGGGGAGCACGAGAAAGGAACTCAGGACCGCGAGGGGTACACCCACACACTGAGACAATGGGGATGATCTTTCGGGAATTCACCAAGGCCAGCTGGCCTGGGTCTGAATAAGCATCGGATAAAACCGGACTTACATAGCGGACAATGAGGACTACTGAGAACTCAAGAACAATGGCAATGGGTTTTTGATCCTACTGCACATACTGGCTTTGGGGGAGCCTAGGCAGTTTGGATGCTCAACTTACTAGACCTGGATGGAGGTGGGCGGTCCTTGGACTTCCCACAGGTCAGGGAACCCTGATTACTCTTCAAGCTGATGAGGGAGGGGGACTTGATCGGGGGAGGGGGAGGGAAATGGGAGGCGGTGGCGGGAAGGAGGCAGAAATCCTTAATAAATAAATAAATTTAAAAAAAAAGAAGAAAAAGAGTCAGACTAGGAGACTGGCTAAAAATAAAATATAAATAAAAATAAAAACGAAAAGGTCACCAAGGGGAAAAAAGGAAAGGGCCAGGAGTAGCCATGGGACTGTGAGAGTCAAAAGTCGCTTCCTTCAAATGCTTCTGTCACTCCTGCGTTCCACTCCTTGGCATGGAGCACTAAAGAACTTAGGAAAGTTCTCTATTTTTATTTTTAGACACTTCCCTTGGCTCCCTGAAGAAGGTTCTGTAAATTCAAAGACATGGGAGTGCATAGGTAACAGTTTAAAGACAGAATATTACGTACATGGGCCAAGTGAGTTTCCCAGGGATTGGTCTGCACTGTAAAATTTGATATATGAGATTGCTTTAACCCACAGCATAAATATGATTCAATTGCTATTCAAAACCCCCATAAACCTGGACAGTTTATTCCAAAACAGACGTGTATGTGTATGTGTGTGTGTGTGTGTGTGTGTGTGTGTGTGTGTGTGTGTGTGTGAAGATTAGAAAAGAAAGCTAAATAATAAAGATAAAAAGCCCCAAGCTCAAGGAAGCCTGTCAGCTCTTGAATTACTTTTACTTTGCAATGCTTCGGAGAACAAGGGAAAGTTTCTTTCTTTATTGATGCAATCATAAAATCACCTAAAATGGTTCCTACGCATTTAGCTGAGCCAAGTATCCATACTACAGTAGGGGATTTTACAGACAAATGGAGTAAAAAGAACATGGTGGGAATGCAGTGGCAGCAGCTACACTGAGTTGGGAGTCCAAACCCAAAGAGATGCACAGCCAGAACCCCAGTGCAGAGCCCATAAGTGATGGTGTCAACCTACTAGTAGGACATACTGGACAAGGAAGACCAGATGGACTCACCTTCTGAGGGCAACATGTGCCTCATAATCCTGAAGGTGAAATTTTGCAGCTCCTGAAGCAGCCAGAGGTGATGGGTGATTCCAGTCCCAGTAAGAAAGCAGCTGGTGGTTCTAATGTTTTTGGGAACAGAGCTGATGGCCTGACTGGCAGCCCAGGACATCCAGTACCAGACAAGAATGACCCTGGCATGTCTGAGAAGGCCTGAATCTCAGTGGCTAGTTTCATCTTAAACTCCATGGACCCCACTGTAAATCCCGACCAGGACTACTTAAGCTATGTCTGTGACGCCTGGCTCAAGGCCAATCAATCCTGTACGTGATGGCCACTCAAATGGCGGCGGGGGGAGGGGGGGACTTCAGCAACCTCTATGAATACAACCAAACCATAATAAAGAGCCTGCTCAAAAATTCCACTACCAATATGAGCGAGGCAAAAGGAAAGCCCAAATGGAGAACCATGCATGTAAGAATGAAATGAGGATTGAGGAGCTCTAGGCCAAGCCCCTGATGGAGCTTATTGAAAATTTTGGGCAGGCCTTTGATTGTCAATGTGGTGATTTCTCAGAAAATTAGGAAGCAACCTTCCTCAAGACCCAGCAATATCACTTTTGGGTATATATCCAAAGGATGCTCAATCGTGCCACAAGGACATGTGCTCAACTATGTTCATAGCAGCTTTGTTTGTCATAGCCAGAACCTGGAAACAACCTAAATGCCCCTTGACCAAAGAATGAATAAGGAAAATGTGGTACATTTACACAATGGAGTACTACACAGCAGAAAAAAATAATGACATCTTGAATTTTGCAGGCAAATGGATGGAGCTAGAAAACATTATTTTGAGTGAGGTAACCCAGACCCAGAAAAATAATTATCACATGTACTCGGTCATAGGTGGTTTTTAAACAAAAAACAAAGAAAGCCAGCCTACAAACCACAATCCCAGAGAACTTAGACAACAATGAGGACACTAAGAGAGACTTACATAGATCTAATCTATATGGGAAGTAGAAAAAGACAAGATCTCCTGAGTAAATTGGGAGTGCGGGGACCTCGGGAGAGGGTTGAAAGGGAGGGGAGAGGCATGAGGGGAGCAGAGAAAAATGTAGAGCTCAATAAAAATCAATTAAAAAAATGCTGAGCTAAAAAAATAAAACCTATCTACCTGAACAAAGATCCAAAGGGAATATAGAAAATTTAAGAGGTAGAATTTCAGATATTTTTACTGTTTTATTAAATATTACAATCTTCACACTGTTGGGGAGAACTTTGCCCACAATGGGGGCCTCAAGGCAGCCAACGGAACTTGCAAAAACTAGATAAAGAAGAATTAGGCTGAGCAGACACTGCCTACCCTGGCTGTTTTCAACAGCCAGCCCTTCTTCCTGGAATTTGAACAAGTCCGGTGCTACGTTTGCATATCTGAGAGCTCCCAGGAAGGCTTTAGCACTGACCTCCACAGCTGCTCCTGTTTTCAGGTCAGTAGCAAATGTTCAGCCCTGAAAACATATATGCAAAGTAACAGGTCTCCCAAGGACATCAGCTGAACATGGCATATCATGTTGCAATAAGACTAGGCACATGATATTATATCAAGGCTGGGTGAGACAACCAATAGCAGGAAAAGGGTCCGGTCACAAACGCAGGCAAAAAGAGTCATAGATACCCCCACTCTCACTGTTAGGAGTCCCACAAAAACAGCAAACTACACAGCCATAACATTTATGAGGGGACCTAGTCCAGACCCATACAGGCTCCCTGATTGTCACTTCAGTCTCTGTGAGCCCTGGTTAGTTGGTTCTGTGGGTCCTATTCATGTGGTGGCCTTGACTCCTCTGGCTCCTACAGTCAGTCCTTCATCCCTCTATTCCATGGGATTCCGAAAACTCTACCTAATGCTTGGCTCTGGGTCTCTGCATCTGCTCCTATCAGTTGCTAGATGGAACATCTCTGATGATGATTGTAGGCTCTGGTCTATAAGTATTGCAGAGTATCATTAAGATTCATTTCATTGACTTTTTTCCAGTCGTGTTTGATTCTATCCGAGGTCTATGGGCTATCCAGACTTTGGTTCCTGGCTTTCTGGGCAATATTAGACATGGGTCCCCTCTTGTGTTGTGGCCAATCATTGGCCTCTCCCACAAGTTCTGTGCCACATTTACCCCAGCACAGCTTACAAGCAGGACAAATTGAAGGTTGAAGTTTTGTGGCTGGTTTGATGTCCTATTCCCACCACTGGGAGCCTTGCCTAGTTATAGAAGATAGCTTGTTCAGGTTCTGTATCCGCAATTACTAAGAGTCATCCATTGGGTCACCCTTGTATATTCCAGGGAGTTTCCATTGTGCTAGGTTTCTACCTAGTCCCCCAAATGTCCCCCTATTCCAAGCATCTCTCCCTCCCCCAACCTAATCTCTCCTGTTTCCATCCCAGCCTGCCCCCAGTCCACTGCAAAATCTATTTTATTTCCCCTTCACAGTGAGATCTATGCAGCCCCCCTTGGGCCTTTCCTTTTACTTAGCCTCTGTAGGTCTGTGGATTGTAGCATGATTCTCCTTTACTTTTCAACTAATATCCTCTTTTGAGTGAGTACATACCATGTCTTTCTGGGTCTGGGCTATCTCTCTCAGGATAATTTTTTTCTCTAGTTCCATCCGTTTACCTGCATGTACCACATTTTCTTTATCCATTCTTCAGTTGATGGACATGTAGGTTGTTTACAGTTTCTGGCTTTATTACAAATAAACCTCTATAAACATAGATGAGCAAGTGTCCTTGGGGTAGGAAGGAGCATCATTTGGGTGATATTGCTGGGTCCTGAGGTAGATTGATTCCCAGTTTTCTGAGAAATCACCATATTGATTTCCAAAGTGGCTGTTCAAGTTTGTGCTCCCACCAGCAATGGAGGAGTTGTTCCCTTTGCTTCATATCCTCACCAGTATGAACTGTCACTTATGTTTTTGATCTTAGCCATTCTGACAGGTGTACAATCTGGCTGCAGCATCTGTCACCCCGATGATTGCCAGGCTGATTTGGCTGATGTGACTGCTAGGCAGGTGTCCCCTTCCTCTTTCACTGCTCCCTATGCATCCCTCACAAAGCCAGCACTAGGTTGAATAGGATGAACTTCACTTAATTGAGAAGGACCAGTCTTTGAGGTCTATGAGTAGTTGTACTCCCCTGCTAGAACTTCTGAACAAGCTCTCAATGTCTACATACACCTTTTTAAAATTTTAAACCATTAAGTACATATTCCTAACCTAGATCCTTGAAATCTTGTGATGTATCAGAAATTAGCATAAACCAGGCAGAATTATAAATGAAAATGCTATCTGCTTTACTAATTCTTCTGCTGACTAGAATTTGACTGGGAAGAATGGCTATGAACAAAGCTAGCTAGATTGGCCTGGAACACCTTCTATGGACATGTTTGGCACAGCAGTACTGTCTTTTTGTTTCATTTCAGTCTCTGACAAAATCTGTAGATTACCTACCATCAGCACCAATTTCCTAGTTGATTGCTCATTTTCCACTGTGACAGCTATGCCCAAGTTAGCTTCATTATCCATGTGGCACATGACAGTCTTAATATTCACCTGCTTTATTCATATAAACATCCTGCATACAGACTTTTCTGAGGCTACTCTGGCCTGAAACCCACCTGCTTACAATGTTCTTTTCACAACCATGTATTCACTTCTCTACCTCTTTCTTCTATATGCTGACTACTTTCCTTCACCAAGGCCCTACAGCACATGTCTATAGTTCTGCTGAATGCTAATATCTTTTTTCCTCTTCTATTTCCTGATCCCTGATTCTAGGGATTTTTGTTTTCGTTTTTTACATTTTACACTTAACTTTTATCTCCTAAAATATCTCTTTGTCTTTTTTGTGACCAAGTCTCACTCTATAGCCCAGGCTAATCTCAAACTGGTGATGATCATCCTACATCAATTTCTCAAGTGTTGGGATTACTTATGAGTTAGCATGCCTGGCCTTATCTTCCTACATTTGTCCCTACCATTATCACTGGTCCTAATGTTCTTCACCACTTAAAACTCTGTGGTGTCCTTCTGAATAACTCCACAGCACAGTCTCAGTATGTATTATCTGCTATATCTTCTTATACGTACCAAATTTAGCCCAATGTGTACTGTTCCCAAATTTCCTCTCTGCTTTTCACACTATTCAACATCATTTTAAAGCAAATTTTACAGAGTACAAACCACACTCTAAATCAGGCTCTTTAGAGATAAGGAGTACCATATAGCCTTTTAGGTGATACCAGACATAAAGAAGTGATGGATAAACATGAAAGAGATCAAAGATTTTTGAGATCCTAAAGGGCAGACACTAATTTTGTTAAGAGCGCTAAGAGTTAAAGAATGTGTCAAAATACAGTTGAGTAGGGAAAAGATAAAAAGGTGAGGGGGTAGGAAAGAACTGAGAAAGGAAAGGCATGCCTGGCAAAGAGAATCTTCAAGTGTAAAATGCCTAGAAACAAAAAGGTCACATATTAAGAGAACATAATATAGATTGTTCTCCACAAACTGATGGCAACACCTCATTGCTGAACACAATACCTACACAACACATTGAACATGGAGAAGTCGTATTGGTGCCTTCAGAGAGCCTTCACCCCTCCATTCTAGAATCTTTGTTACAGGAAGGTACTCTGCATAATAAATACCAAAATATAAGCACCAATCCAGCCACAAACCCTTTATCTACAATGTTGTGCTGCCTGCAAGATATTCTAGGGCAAAGGTGACACAGAGCTTATGGGAGTAACCAGCCAATATCTGATTTAACTTAAGGCCCACTGTTCAAATGGAATCCATATCTGACATTGCCTGGGTGACCAAGAACCTGAAACTAGATGGCCCAAGGATGTTGGGTAAAACCAAATACTACTGTTCTACTAAATAACATAGCAATAAAATGACTGATAATGACATTCTACTATACTCATAGATCAGTGCCTTACTCAGCCATTGTCAGAGAAACTTCCCCCTGCAGTAGACAAGAAAAACTACAATGATTCCAGGCCTGCACAGGTCTGTTCCAGGCCCTCTGTGTATATATTTTGGTTTTCAGTTTAGTGTTTTTATTGGATTTTTGAGTATGCAAACGAGTGGATCTCTTATGCCTTCTCTTGAGTTCTTTTCCTTCTGTTTTGTCCAAAATTGATGTGTTAATTTTTGTTTTATTGTATGATATTATATTAGTTATAAAAAGAACATAAAAGCAAGAATATTTAGATTACTGAATATAGGAAAAATATAAACAGAGTAAAAAGGAAATAAGACTTAAGAAGTTGAATTCTGATTTAGATGAACATTATATGCAAGGCTAATAGAACATTTTAAAGCCAGTCATCATCTATGATTTTCTAGCACTTCCTTAGATGATAGACTGAAGTGAGAGATTGGATAATTTTTGATACTTAAGTATATTGCTCCTTTATATATTTCATAGAACATTAGTTCTTAGCAATAATAAATATTTGTATGAAACAGTGTTTCACTACTATGTTTTCCTGAAGAGAGTAAAAGCACAGGTCAGTACCACAGAAATTTGCATTTGTATAGCCTTCTTGTAGGTAGAGGTTGAGAATGGTAAGAATTGGGAAGAAAACACTTTGGTTTTTTAAGACTAGAATATCTGATATTTTTATTAAAGTCCTGAGTTATTCTCATGCCATTATGTTCATTATGATATTAGCCACATAACTCCTCTTTCTGTGTGACCTTTCTGGTACTAAAAATAGACCTTCTTGAAATTAACAATAAACATACAAGACTAGAAGACACTAAGGATTGAAATCTACAAATAACGCATTGATTAATTTATTTGTTTATTTATTTTAAATATGCCTCTGTCTTAATTGAAATAAAGTTATATCACTTTCCCCGACTTCCCAACCTTCCTCCAGCATATCCCTCCAACCTCTGTCATGTCCCAACCACCCTTAAGTTGGTAACTTCTATTTCTTTAATTATTCTTGTTATAAATGCATGTGCACATGTGTATGTATGCACAAATATATAAATACAACCTGCTGAGTTCATTTTTTGTTTGTGTGTATATAGTTTCACAACTGCCATTCTGCATTGGACAACCGATAAGGGAGTTCATCCCTGGGAGAGGCTAATTCTCTCCAAGCAGTCATTAGCTATTTGTCATTCTTTGTCTAAGGATAGGACCCCACAAAATTTTCCCTTCCCATATTAATATGTCCATCACAAAGTAGAAGCTATGAGCCCTGGTACCTGCCTCTTTGTTCAATTGATCTTTTATGTTTTTGTACAGAAGTTTTTAGTTTCATGAGATCCTAATTATTGATTGTTTTCTTGATTAGGTTTATAGCTGGGGAAGGGAAAGTGTTCGTGCATGTGCATGTTTGTATACGTGTGTATTCTCTGTGTGTGTGCTTGTGTATACTTATTGAGAATGGGATTCCCTAATGTCCTTATGATTTTCTAAATTCCATTGTTATCTATTGTATTTTCTCTCTTCATTTGTAATTGCATTAATTTGAATTATTTAATTTTTAAGTAATGGCAATAATGTTTGCATTAACTGTTTCTCCTGGCTAACTTGGCTAAGAGTTTATTAATACTATTTATTTTTCCAAAGAACCAGCTCTTTGTTTGATTCTTTAAATTATTTGTTGTTGTTACTGTTGTTTCTAGTTCATTAATTTCCATCTTTATTTTTATTATCTCATGTCATCCACTGTCTTTTTCTTTGGTTTGTTCTTTTTTCCAAGACTTTAAGGTGCATCATTAAGTTATTAATTTCAAATATCTCAAAATTTTATATAAGTATTTAGTACTGCAAACTTTCATCTGAAGGGTAGCTTCCCTGTGCCCTATATGTTTTCATTTCCAGTGGTTTCATTTTTATTCAATTATATTTATTTTATATTCTTTATTGATTTCTCTAGAGACACACCATTCATTTGCGTATTGTTTAATCTCCATGAGTTTGTGTACTTTCTTTAATTTCTATTACTGTTGATATCTAGCTTTATTCCATTGTGATTACACAGAATATAGAATATTATTTCAACATTCCTTATTTGTTAATACTTACTTTGTATCCTAATATGTGATCAATTATTGAAAAAGTTCTATGAGCTGCTGAGAATATATATTCTTTAGTGTTCAAGTAGAATGCTCTATAGATGTCTGTTATATTTATTTGATTAATGATATTATTTAAGTCCAATGATTTTCTGGTTGCTTTTTTTATTTAGATAATCTGCCTGTGATAACAGTAGAGTACTGAAGGCACCCACTATTACTATGTTGAGTCTCATCTGTGATTTTAGATCTACTAATTTGTCTTTTGTGGAATTTGTTGCACCTGTTTTTGGTACATATGTTTCAAATTGTAAGGATTTTTTCTCTAGTATGTAGTTTCCTTTCCTATCTTTTTAGACTTGTAATTTTTTGAAGTCCATTTTAAGTCTATGTCTCCTTGTTTGTTAGTTCCATTTGCTTGAAATATCTTTTTCTATCCTTTCAATCATGAGGTGATGTAAATAGAGACAGCCTTTTGGTTTTCTGGCCACACAGAACTGAATAATCACACAAAAACTATATCAATATTTGGCCACAGCTCAAGTGTATTCCTAGCTAGCTCTTATATCTTAAATTAACCCATTTCTATTAATCTGTATGGCCATGAGGTTGTGTCTTACTGGTACATGTTCTGGTGACTTTCTCCTTCTGCAGCTATATGGCATCTGCTTGTTTCTACCTTCTTTTTCTCTGCATTCAGTTTAGGTTTTTCACCTACCTATATTCTACCCTGCCCTAGGCCAAAGCAGCTTCTTTATTAACCAATTGTAATAAAACATATTCATAGCATACAGAGGGGAATCCCACATCATTTTCCCTTTTCTATCTAAATAACAAGAAAGATTTGAAATATAACATAGTAAAATTACATATAGCAAAACAGGTATCAAGCAAGAATTACACTTACAATATTTAGTCTATTTGTAGCTCGCAAAATTAAAGAAAATATTTTATCATCTATTTTATCTTTGTGCATCTAAAGTTTCATATCTAATTTATCTTTTATCATAACTAAGAAAAACTGTAACTATAACTATCTGTCCTCATCTCCATCAAAGATCCCAGAAGGTTATAATATTACCTAAGTAAACAGGAAGTATATTGTAAACAACCTCCAAAGTTCTAGAATTGACAGAGAACCCAAAGTTCTGTGCCATTGGGGCATCCATCTTCAGCCTACCGGTCTATAGTATCCATCAGACTTTTCCATGAAGCAGGAAATTTGAAGGACTGTTCTGCCTATATTGGCAGTTTGTCAGTCACTTTCTTCTGTGTCCTTTAGAATGTCTAGCATACTCTTCCATGAAGCAGGAACCTTGAAGTACTGTTTCACCTTCTTAGGGCAGATTCAGCAGTCATTTTTCTGTGGATCCTGCATGTCCAATTTATACAGAACACCGTTAAGCAGTCCAGGCAAGAGCAGTTTATTGCCAAAATGGCTAGCCTTGTCACACTGAAGGCAAATTCCTTCAATGTCTTCATTCCTTCAAGTTTCTTCAATGTCCACCATCCTCGCTGAAGTAATTGTTGCTGCCAGAAGCAGACATGTTTCACTGTTGGGAAAAGTCTAGGTTCTTAAACCTTTTAAATGACATATTCTATAGGTCTTTAAAGTGTTGAAGATTATCTATCAAACTGAAATACGTCTCTGTATATCTAGAAAACCTAACATGACAAAAAGTTTGACTATAATAAATCTATTAATCTGTAATTTTAACTATACATTTCATTTTCAAATGAGCTGCACAAACACAATACCTTAAATTAGAGCAGAAATTCCTATTCACAGTGTAACAAAATTGACCCTAAATTTGTATCAATAGACCAAGATCCATACCAACGCAAAGTATTCATCTCTATATCATTTATAATCATTTATAACCAACCCCTTTAAAATGAAAATAAAAGTTATAAACAATCATTTTGGAAATTTGGGCATTGTTTTTCTCCAGACTGCTTCCTGCTGCTTTTGGGTGAAGCATTTTTAGGGTTCATGGAGACCTTTCAGAGAGTCTTGTTCCATCAAACCACATTAGACTAGAAGGAATCCACAGGTTCTCATCTTCTGTGGAAACAAAAGCAGAACCTCTTTTCCAAAGTAACATTATTTTAGACTCAAATTTTGAAGTCAAGATACCTTTATGTTGGTTTAGCTTAGCAGCCACTACAATCAAATATCTCTCTGCAGTTACCTCATTAACAAGCAAAAATTCAAAGAAAATACATATATATATGATCTAGATTCTCTGTTTATATTCCACCTTTGCATGGCACATTTTTACTCTCTTTACTACTTTGATCTATGACTACCTATACTCTTTTATATTACTTTTAAAACTATTTCTTTCTATAATTGCCTATAGTCATTTTTTCTTTTATTCTTAAGCCTACATATATTTATTTAAACATACTATGATCAGTTCAGAGGTTTATTTCTGTCTGAATGTGTCTTTATTGAGTATCTGTAACCCTTTTTTGATCACTGTTGTAAACTGTTAAGCAGGCATGGCTAGGACCAGAGCAGCCATTTTAACTGTTGATTCCAAGCTGCTTAGCTTTCCAACATGGCAGAGGTCCATTTACCGCCAGCTCTGGAAGCCATGTTTACCACCCCAACTCTAGAAAACAATTGGCCCATGCTGCTACCAAATAACTTGCAACAAGCTACCCACAAACCCCATTCAAGAAAGACCTCCTGAAAGATCCAGAACAATTTATGCTACCAGAATGAACCAGGAAGTCATTTCTTAGAGAAACCATGCAGGTTTTGCTGCTAATACAGAGTCAGGAAGTCGTTTCTTAAAGGAGTCATGCCTCTGCTCATGACCAGCAAACAAAGCCAATCTGAAAAAAATAAAATGTGGCTACCGAGAAACTCCAATTGACTCCCATTTTGTGGACCTAGAAGCCACTTTTTCAAGATTTCTTATGCTTTATGTGGATGTATGCTTCCAAACATTGGGTGCCATTTGTAAACAGAGACTGCTTTTTGGTTTCCCAGTCACCCAGAACCGAATAATCACACAAAACTACACTAATTATAGTACAGTTTAGCATACAGAGGGGAATCCCACATCAAGGTGATATCTGTCCTTGATGCTGAAGTGTGTTCCTTCAAGGCAACAGGAAGATGGATAGATAGATCCTGTTTTATAATCCAAACTGTTAATTACTGGGGAACTTGAGATCTTTAATATTGAGAGTTATTATTGGACAGTGTTTAGTAATTCCTGTTATTTGTTGTGACGTTGCTGCTTTCATATATCTCTTTTGATTAACTGTTCTGAAATTGCTTATATTCACTATGACTTCTTGAGTGTGTTTGTCCTTTACTTTAGACTGGTGATGTGGGAGTGTCATATATCAATCTGTTGATTTCATTGGTTAATTAATAAAGAAACTGCTTAGCCTGATAGGTTAGAACATAGGTGGGTGGAGTAAACAGAACAGAATGCTGGGAAGAAGGGAAGTTAGGCAGACGCCATGGCTCTCCTCTCCAGGCACACGCCATAGCTCTCCTCTCCGAGATGGATGCAGGTTAAGAATATTCCTGGTAAGACACACACCACCTCATGGTGTTACACTCATTAGAAATGGGTTAATCAAGATGTGAGAGTTAGCCAAGAAGAGGCTAGATATAATAGGCCAAGCAGTGTTTAAAAGAATATAATTTGTGTGTTGTCATTTCCGGGGCTAAGCTAGCCATGCAGGAGCCAGGCAGGACGAAAAGCAGGCCTGCCCACAGCTCCTTCAACAGACTGGCATATTCTTCCCAGTGAACTCTATAGAACTTGTTTAGTGGTCACAAATTCCTCTAATCTATTTTTATTATGGTAAGGCTTTATTTTTCCTTAAATTTTAATTGATAGTTTTGCTGAATATGATAGTCTGTGTTGACAATTTTGGTCTTTCAGAACTTGGAATACATATTTGCAGGCTTGTCTGGCATTAAAGTTTATGTGAAGTAATCAGGTTTATTTTGGTGGACCTGTTTTTATAAGTGATCTAACAATTTCTTCTTGCAGCTTTCAATGTCATTTCTTTAGACTGTATTTTTATGTTTAGCATTAACAATTTCTTGGGGGCATTTCTTTTCTAGTGTGTTGTATAGGTCCCTTCTACCTGGATGGACATCCCTTTTTCTAAGTTTAGGAAATTTTCTTCTATCATTTTATTAAAAATAGTCACCATGCATTCACTGTGGCATATTTCATTTATACCCATAATTCAAATATTAGATATTTTCAAGGTATTTCAAAGTTCCCCTGTGTTTTGCTTATTTTTTAAATTCTATTGTCCTTTACTGAGTGATAGAGTTCCTCTTCACGCCAACACTGTACCTTCCACATGACCCATTCTTTCAGTAATGGTTTCCAGTGGGATTTTTATTTGACTTACTAAGTTTTTCATTTCCAGCATCATTTCAATTTGGATTTTAACAATTCTTTTCTTTTGATTAAATTGTATTTTCATATCTTGAATTGACTTCCACATTTCATTCAGCTATTTGGTTTCTTTAGACTATATGTCAATCCTCTTTGAGTTGTTTGAACACAGTTATAATCATTCTTTTGAATTCTTTGTCAGGAAGATCTTCTCAGTCATTTTCATTAGCGTTCATTACTGTGAGATTGGTAATGGTATTTGGGGGTGCTATATTTGCTAATTTTCTGTTGATGTGATAAAACATCATGGCCAAGGCAACTTGATAGATGGAAGGGTTTATTTGGCTTATGTTCCCAGAGTGATAAGGAGCCTGGCAGTGGTGGCACACACCTTTAATCCCAGTACTTGGGAGGCAGAGGCAGGCGGATCTCTGTGAGTTCGGGACCAGCCTGGTCTACAAGAGCTAGTTCCAGGACAGGCTCCAAAACCACAGAGAAACCCTGTCTCGAA
>NW_004949155.1:1201886-1210559 GCF_000317375.1 Microtus ochrogaster
AAAAAAAAAAAAAAAAAAAAAAAAGGCCTGTACCAGAGTAATAAGGTTGTCATGGAAAGGAATTGTGACAGCAAGCAAGCGTGATGGCTGGAGCTTGAAGCTGAGAGCTCACATCTTGACCTGAAAGCAGGAAGTAGAGATAGTTAACTCTTTTAAACTCTCAAAGCCTGTCTCAAGTGAGGTACTCCCTCCAACGAGGACAAACCTCCTAAACCTACCCAAATAGCCTACTAACAGGGTACCAAATACTCAAATATCTGAGCCTCTCGGGGACATTCTCATTTAAACCACCACAGGGGGACATGTTCTGTTTTTTTCATATTACTTTTGTCTTTGTACTAGAATTTGTTCACCCGAAGTAGTTTGTTAGTTAAATCATTTTTTTTCTTCAAAGCACCTTTCTTGTTTCAGTGTAAGCATATATAACATCCATGAGAGCATTACTATAGAAGGTTGAGGACAGGAGCTCTCAAGAAACTGGGTGTGGTATAGAGGGGTAGGACTTCCCTGGAAATACTAGGAAACACTGGAGGAACAAATTTATAGTGTCAGGAGTAGTGTTCCGAATCTGAACTTTGAGGATAGAAGATTCTTGGGGAGACAGGTGGCCTGGAAGCATGTGGAAGCAAGATCCCAGAAGAGCACAGAGTCTCATGAGGATAAACAAAGTGAAATCTACCCAGTGACTCAAAGAAAGGGATGCTCTATAAGTTGGAAGAAGAGACTACTTGGCACGATAGGGAAAGTTAGTTTCAGAAGAGCTGGTTGGAATTATAGGATGGGAAGGAGCAGAATCTACTGATGATGTAAGAAAGGGAGTTCCCATAGTAGCCATGTAGTCTGTGGAGTAGAGAAGAATAGGCCTACCTGGCTACAATGGTGAAAGAAGTTCTGGTGGAGGAACAGGGCAGGTCTGTAGGAAGAGAGTGAATGGCTCTACCTGGTAGGTACCAGAAAGGGAAGTCCCAGAGGTAGCCAGACAGATCCATGGGGTTAGAAATAGTAGGCATACCTGGTGTCTCATAGAAGGTAGGTCCCAGAGGAGTTCAGCAGGCCCTGTTTTATTTTGCTTTCATTTTGAGTCATGGTCTCACTATGTAGACCAATCTGACCTCTAACTTGCTTCTGCCTACTGAGTACTAATAATTACAGGCATGCGATGGCATATGGTCTTATTAGTGTGTGCTTTAAAATAAAGGGAAGAACACTTGACTGGGAAGAATGTTTAGGGATAGAGGTTAGCCGAAATGAGTAGGGATTTATGGAGTGGCACTTGATGGTCACCTTTATCTCAGGTGGAATGATCTGTCATATCCATTCTATCTAATACCCAAGTAAATGGGCAAAAATGAAGAGCTATAGATGTTTGTACTGCGTCTATTTCCTAATTGGGCAGCTGTAATTTTTTTTATATTTCACTGCTTCCTCTGGTTTTTGGTTTTGGGTACTATAGTATATAGTTTTTGGTAGGAAATATAAGTACCTTATATGGTAGGTGTAAACTCAAAACCAAAACCGGCATAAATAATGAAGCCGATGTAGAAAACCGATCCCAGTGAGTGTTTTTGAAGCCCCCTAACTGAAATAACATGTAAAATACAAAAGAAGACAAACTGAATGACTAACATTATGTTTTTGAAATGTTCAGGTTGAATGACATTTGAAATTGGAATGAAACAGTAAGAAGCTACATCCATGGATAACCAACAAGATAAAGTCATTGCTGCCTCAGCTGATGAAGAAAACAGTCTGATTAATGGGATCAAAGAAAATGGTAAGAGAGTTTAATTGCCATATACATTATTTTTCCTGGCAGTCTTTTTTTAATTAATGTAGATTTTCAGTATATAAAAACTTGAGACAGGTTTAATCCAAAATATATCAAAAGTTGATGTAAATCTAAACTTGTCAAATCTTTAACCGAGCTAGAAGAATCCCTGAGAGTTCTCGATAAATCAGTTTGGGCTGTCAAATCCATCTGCTAAATGAAGTTCCTCAAAGTTGCTAGTAAATTACAAGTATGTAATTCACTAGGAACCTCTCCAACATAAGTTTGCAAGTATGGCTATGTGTCTCATAGCTGAAATGATGAATGGCAACCTGTGCCTTTCCTCCTCTGAAAGCTTTGACTTTTCAATTGATCCATCAGTCCAATTCTTTCACCATTTCTGATGGGGCTCTATCTTTTCTTCAAGAAGAATCTGAACCTAAAAATGATTATTTTTCACTTGTATGAATTTTCAGTATTAAATCAGGGTTATTTTATTACTGTTTTGGTGGTGATTCATAAAGCTAGAGAAAATGGCTCTGATATCCAGGTGTTAGAAACTGACTAAGGAAAAGAGACTTAATGAATCTTATCTAAGATCTTTAACTTTATTCATGTTTTTTATTTCCTTTTTCTCTAGACTCAGAGGACCAGGATGTGGCAATGAAGTCATTTGTAGCTCTAGAAGCTACTACACCAGTCCAACCTATACCAGTGGTACAAAAAGAGCCCCCAATGTTTCCTAGGGGTCTCCTACCTCTGCCGCCTAAGAAGCCTTGTGTGCAGAGCCCTCTCTCTCCTTTGGGCCTGATTGAAGCACCTGATCATTCCGCTAATAGCGCTTCTGTGAATGCCATCTCCCTCACGTCTGGAGTTGCAAAAGGCCTGAACACATGGTCGCTGCCCAGTGAGTGTGAGAAAGCACCATTTGCCATCATGGAGCCCGCAGGCATGTCGGCTCTGAATGGAGACTGCTTCATGCAGCCAAGCCGGACTTGCTTAGGTTGCTTCATGGAGTCAAAAGAAACAGTAGATCCTGAACCAGGGATCAGTCTAAAAGTCAGTGATCCAAATAGAGATTATGAAACATGTGCAGTCTCTGATATAGGGATTCAGTGCATTAATGCTGGAGAAAATATGAAATATGGAGAGCAGCTGTTTTCAGACCAGCTGTTAGGCTTCCCCCTGCAAAAACCAAGGGCAGGAGATAGGCGAGAAACTGAAAAGCCTGACATTGACTTGGAAGATCCAACTCAGAAAGGTTATTATGAGGCATTACTGTTAGATAAGTGCAATACAGAAGAAGCTTTACTGGCAAACTCCAATCAGGATTGGGGTTACTTTGAGACTTTTATTAGTGAGAGTAAGATTGAACTACTTGACCTCTGTTCCAAGAATGAACTGTCTGTTAACCTTTTCTCTGAAGAAGATGTGGATAACTATATGTTCGATGATGATGAGTCAACACTGGGCAGTGATGTCTGCTCCCTCAAAATTCGATACGAGTCCTTTCAGGACAATGTTCGAGATAAGACCACCCTTCTGATGCAGGAAGATGCCCAATTCAATTTTTTCCCCAGTGTCTTTACTACATGTCCCAAGAGGGAATCTAAGAGTGGAATCCTCAAGCAGAGCAGCGATTTTTCTCAATTCAAGGTCCCTGATGTGAGCATCATCTGGGGAGAGGAAGATAAAAACATGGACAAGAAAAAAGACAAAGAGGAAGTGCATGAAGACAAAATTATAGAGAAAAAACATGAAACGGATAATGAAGAAAAGCCTGAATTAAATAATAAACCATGCAGTGGGCTTGAGGTAGAGCAATTTAAGAATCCAAAGCCAGACCATCTTACTAATTCCCTGGAGACACCAGGAACTTTCAGTGATGATAATTCCTTCATTGAGGTCTCATATGATGCCATGGGAGAGATCAAAGACTGTAGCCGCTATATGTCTCGGGAAACTAATTCTGGAAGCTCATCCTCCCAGCAGAACTATGGACTGAGAGCCAAGAGAAAAGTCAGATACAGTGAAGATTATCTATATGATATTGACTCACTAGAAGGGGAAAAAGTAAATGAGAAAAAGGAATGGCTTCCAGGTGGTTCGAAAGAAGATGATGATGATGAATGGTGTCCCAAAAAGAGAAGAAAAGCAACCCGCAAGGAGCCCCCTGTTATTATCAAATATATCATCATCAATCGTTTTAAAGGTGAGAAGAACATGCTGGTGAAGCTAAGTAAGGTAGATGCCAGTGAGACAACAGTAAATTTGAGTGAGAATCAGCTCAGTAAGTATGCCAAGTTAGCACCTTTGAAGGGCTTCTGGCAAAAGAAGAAAAAGCAGAGAAACAGCAACACAGACGCCATCAAAATACCCTTATGCCAGAAGCAAAGCTTTGAACCAGGTAACTTTGAGGTGTCATTCCTACCACCTGCTCGTAAACGAAAATCTAAGCTTGGCAACAGACACAAGATTCAAAAGATCCAACCCATGGAATCTTCAGCAAGCAGTAAGCAGGTTTCATTCTGCAGTGATCAAAAACAAGCTAGTAACCGCAAAGAAGAAGGCAGCTTCAAAGGTACACCAAAGTCAGCACCTCTTGCTGCTCCAAGCTGTGCCAGTGGGTCACATTTAGGTGGCATCATAGTCCCTGACTCAGTCAAAGTCAAAACTCAAGACTTAGAGTTTAAGGGGCCAGAAAGGAAAGTGCTCAACAAAATTAAATTTAAAAGTGAAGCTAGGTTAAAATCCAAAAAAATCAAAACCGGACAAGAAAACAAACCAGTTCAAATGAGCCCTGTCTTAGAAGACCAATCCTCCAAGGCTAATTTAAAAAATGAAGTCATTCCTGGAACCTCAAACGGTTCCCATCTGTCTGAATTTCACGAGACAAAGGTTAAGAATTCCACTTTCTTACCAACCACCTGCTCTTCTGAAATGCCTTTATCTTCTGCTAATGTTGCCACTAATATACCTGTTATCCCTGGAGGGTATCTGCAAACACTGTTAGATGCTTCTGACTTGTCAAATAATACTAGTATCTCATACTTCACCAGCCATTCTCCAGATCAAAATGAAGCCAGCCTTGCTCAAATGGAAAAATCATTTGTACCTCTCCAGTCTTCTCAGGACTGTGTGCTGTCCTCATCTTCTGAGTCTGAGCTGCAACAATCATCTCATGACTTCAAAATGGAAGCAAGCAACTATGGAAGCATGTGGTCCAACAAGGCTACATCTGGCCCACAGGAGTTCATGACTGAAGTCCCAAGGGAGATCGCCACAAATCAATCTGATGAATTCGAAGTGTCCCAAGTAGTCTCCATGGAGAATAACCTCACAACTCTAACATACAGTCCTGTCTGCCTCAACGGTGTCAGCAATGGTTGTAACAAGATTCTGTATGCCTCTGTGCAGGACTCTCATCTCCCATCTGATGACTCTTATCAATTGTGTCACTTTAATAACGGAGAGCTCTGCTTTCCTTTCCAGCAGGCTCCACTCAGTACAGACGATGACAGCCGGCTCTTTAACTTTGATTCAGTGACTCCCTTTTCTGTCAGTTCAAGCAATTATTGTCCCTTAAGCTTGAAATCCTGTGAAAACGATGGTGATGATGAGATCATTGATGACTTCTTGGCCCACTGCAGCCCGAAACTGGTGATCCAGCAGAGCATTGATGAGATCGCACCACTAAAAGAGTCCACTGACCTCCTCGATATCTCCAACTTCACTCCTGACAAGTTCCGCCACTCTTCCCTCTCAGAAATGTCTCCACCGGACACACCCAGCCTTTCTCCTCAGAGTACCAGGTGTGAGAGTGTCAAAACACTAGGAACCATGAAGGCCTTCCAAGAGGGTGTCCCAGGATCGTTGGGCAGCATGGAGAAAATCAAGTGGGACTGTGGTACCCTTTCACAACAAGTCCATGTGGATGATGCCTTTACAGTAAATAACCATCCGTTTCAGTTCCATATGTTCAACGATGAGGACTCTGTTGGCCTGCTCCAAAATAACCCTTGCCTGTCAACCTTTGACGAGTCAGCTGGACAAATCAGTGCCAACAACAAAGTGTCAAAAGCAAAAAAGAAAGTTTCACCTGGCAAGAGTGGGGCTGTGAGCCAAAGTTCTTCACAGAAAAATGCCAAGAAAAAGTCCCCCAAAGCCAGCAACAAAGGGGGTGAAAAGCCACCTAGCAAAACCTCCCGCCAGGTTTCTAAATCAACAAAGAAAGGGAAACATGTGGCTGCAGTCAATGGAGAGAAAATGCAGACTGGGAGTGGCCGTGGTGGGGGCCAACCCAACAGCACATCCTCCAGTGGAAAGACTGAATGTATTCAACATGGCGGTCCTGTTGCCTCTGTGAAGATTCCAAGTCAGAAGGGACTTTCCGGAGACTGGGCCTTGGGAAAGGAAAGCAAGCCAGCCTGGAATGACATGAGTACAGTCACTAATACCAACAACCTTCTGGATGATGACCAACGGGAATTTCAAGAGCCTTCCTATATCTTGTCCAACATTGCCTCTGGTATGGCAGATGTGCAGAGATTCATGATGGCCTCCATGGAGCCCCTTTGGGAACCCATGGAGCAGCAAGGGGAGTCCAACACATTCTACTCCCCTGATTCCAATAGCCTGAAATTAAAAACCCTCAAAATATTAGCTGGTACACCACAAGAATCTAAGAAAAAGGTTAATAATGGGTCTTCAGGAGCTTCTAAGAATCACAAATCAGTCAAAGGTGCGAGCAAAAGCAACGGGAAAGCAGCAGTTGCTGATCCTGGTCGTGAAGACATGCCTGGCTACAATGAGGACTCTCAATCTGCCTTCTTTGATAAAAAGTACAGTAACGTGAGCACTTCAGGCAATAATGGACCAACACACAAGAAATTATATCGTCACAAAGCCAGCTCCAAGACCCTGCGAGATGAGAAATATAAGGGGAAACGTGTGGAACGAGAACAGGTCCACAAGGATGGGGCTGGGACAGCTTCTTTTGAAAAACTGAGGTAATGCTGCACCAAAATGGCTAAGAAGAGATGTTTCCTTGGCTTTCCTACTACCTGCTGAGTCCAGAGTTCCTCATTTTTCCCTCTTGAAAGCAGAAGTTTGCATGAGAGACTCTTTCCTATTCTCTTCCTTTTCCAAATTAAAAAGAAAAGAAAAACGTGCATGGAAATCCCTGTTCCTTTAAGCCACTCAAAATATCGGCCAATTTTGTTGTGGCTAGGCTAGGGATAAGTTCTAACAGAGGCTACATTTTCCTCCTATTCTGCATTAATTATTGCTTATTAAAAAATAGAACTAAAATATGCTCTTGAATGATTTTTGGAATGGAAGGGCTTTGCAATAAAGACAGATTCTGAACAACATAATCAAAAAGTCATGTAGACAAAAAGCCAAGATCATTTCAACAAAAGAGCATTACTTGTCAACACACGGCAATTAAGAGTACTTTCTCTATCATTCTGCGTCAGACGACATCTAGTATGGTGTCAATATATTTATATGGTATGATCCCTTTGTGGACATACACTAAAACTTACTAAGATGACATAAATTCTTTGATTTTTTTTCTGCAGAGATTCCAACTACAATCTCTTAAAAGCAGAAAAAGCATTTGGGGTTTTACCTGTGTTTGAAGAAGAGACTCACATTTTCCAGAAAGACATTTAATGTTTGTGTTTTATTTCTTTCAAAATAAGCTTTGTGGTATGTATGTTGACCTGTAAGTGCTTAAAGAAAAATTTCAATTGTGGGAATAAGTCTTTGAAATCAAACTTTAATCTGATGTTCTGTGTAAAAGACTTTAAAAGTCATACAGTTGCACAAGTAGTTTATGCACTGTTTGCCCACAAGGAAAAAATGGAAAACATCGTGCCAAACTACAAAGAAGTAACTGTACTGTATATAGTTTTACTTCTATATCAACATTTGGTTGTGAGTATTTGGGGGGACTTGTCCCTGTTAATATACTAGAAACATTCCAGTGGTTCTTGCTATTAAGCACCCCCACTTTTGTGGCTAGCACCTGTAGATCACAGTGGAAATATATGTTGTGTTATAAAAATTACCAAAACAAAGGAAAATGTTTGAATTGTGCCAAATCTTCTTACCTCATCTCCCACATTCACCCCCATCATCAGTGATTATTAAATCTATATGTATATACGTGCTCACACATGTGTATACAATATGCATGTGTGTTTACATACATACACACATCCATGCATACATTCTTTTGACTGTTTTAAACTCTACTATCTTGTGTGGAAACATGAACAATTAAGCAAGGCACAATAAACATTTGTTTGTTCCTAAGTCTAAGGATTAAAATGTTGGAAAGGCTTAAAGGTCACAACAGCTAAGTCCATCAGGGACAGAGTATTTGCATTTACAGAACCTTGTACAAGGAAATAAAACAGCTGCTTTGAAAGTTTGTTTTCCAAAGCAAAATCTGTAGCGAAAAGTAATTTAAAGTGCAAAGTTATATTGCTGATACTTTATATCTCAGTTTTATATATTTTATTATAGTCTGGGATAAATTATAAAATAGCTATAGAATTGACACTAATAATAAATGAAATACATAGATTGCTTTTATTTAAGTAGTTTCCTAAATGTTTTATTCCAGTTTTGTCAAAAGTGCACTCACAACATGGCTTTAGTGTTCTTTAAATGTTGAGCTTGCAAAGCCAATGTCATTTTTAAAAATGACATCGCAGATTGGCAAAGTTTTTCTTCCTGTGTTTAAATACATATAGATCAGGTAAGTTGAACAATATGTGGAAACAACCAATTGAGGCCATCTATATATAGTCTGAGGATGGCTACTCTTGGATACCTTATAAATAAACATAAATCTCAATTTTTTATTTTTTTTAATTTATTTATTTATTAAAGAT
>NW_004949155.1:1210659-1216998 GCF_000317375.1 Microtus ochrogaster
GCAATCAGGGTTCCCTGCCCTGTGGGAAGTCCAAGGACCACCCACCTCCATCCAGGTCTAGGAAGGTGAGCATCCAAACTGCCTAGGCTCCCACAAAGAAAGTACGGAATATATACATATTAGAGTACTACTCAGCAGTAAAAAACAAGGACTTCTTGAATTTTGAATGCAAATGGACGGAAATAGAAAACACTATCCTGAGTGAGGTAAGCCAGACCCCAAAAGAGGAACATGGGATGTACTCACTCATATTTGATTTCTATCCATAAATAAAGGACATTGAGCCTATAATTAGTGATCCTAGCTACATAAATCTCAAATTTTAATAATTTTTAAAAATCACATTTTCGGTTCAGCCTTCCCTTCCACTACCTTTAAAAAAACTTTCACAGTTCCGACATCCCTCACTACTAGCCTTTTCTTCCCCTTTTTTCACCCCTTGACCCCTAACATTTGCTCTCTTTTCCTTGCACAGTTAGAGGCCTGTGTGCCCGATGGCTGATGCACTGTGGCACAGATGAGATAATGGATGTGAAAGCGCTTTGTAGATCCTAAGTGCTATACCAATATAGGGGATTAATATTATTAATGTTGTTGGTTGTTGTTGTTGTTACTATTCTTACTAATATTGTTACTAACCTATTAACTTGTGAATATAGAGGCTGGGGTGGGAGGGAGGAGGATAAGTGGGTGGGGGAAAGGGGAACTTAACAAAGCAGGGAAGATGTTTCGAAAGAATTTTTTTTGAATAAAATAAGAGCAACCTACCTAGTCATTGACACATAAATCTATTCACAGAGAAGCAACGTTTTAAAGTAGAGAGAAATGGAAGGGAGCTTATTGTGTATATAAGTATATACATTTCCCAGTCCATGATTCCTTTCACCAGCTTACTCCACTACTTACAGCTAGGTAGTAAAATGAACAAGCCCATGATCTAGACTGTGTGTGTTCATAACATCAGTCTCTTTTTGTCTGTGGGGATGAGTGGGTGACGAGAAGTCTGTGAGGAGAGTTCAGGCACATTCCTAGGTTTTGACACTGTGTGCAGTGAGCCCTAGAAAATTACTTAGTGGCAAGGCACCAGCTGAAACAAGTCTCCTGCCCTACACAGCCATCCAAAAGAGAAAATAATCAAACTAGAACACTTTTTTTCTGTTTCTAGATACTTTGATAGCTAGCTATTTGCGTGAAATGCTATGGCTATATCCTAGGAACTGGTCTTTGGTTTTTGTTTTTGTTTGTCCTGTTTTGCAGCTGAATTTTTGCTTGGAATCACCAACTCAGCCTATATTGTGATCCCCAAAACTCCAGACCTCAAAGTCATCTTGCTGGCTTATAGGAATGGAGTGCTTTTGATGTAACCAAAAAGTGGAAATTAAAAAAGAAATTAAAAAAATGTTCTATGAGTTATAATGTGTTTTTATAAAAGTAAATATGGGAGCAGTTGTCCCAATTTTTTTTTAAAGCATCATGATGTTCAACTTTGGAGAACTGGGTAAGGATGGGGTAGCATAGCTTGAAACTGTTGGAAACAATTTCCTTTTCAGAACCTTATCATTAGTCCTTTGGAGTGGATACTCTTTCAGTTGCTCCTATGGAGACCACTAAGGGCCAAGTTTAGGGCATGGTTCTTATCTTTCTCCAAAGAGAACTGCCATTTGAAAGCACCTTCTTATCGGCCTGCTGTGCAATTGTATGTTTTTAATATATAAACTAGTGATTCGTAACCAGTCATGTTGTACTGAAACCTAACAAGAAAGTGAATTTGAGAAGGGAGCAATAGACCAAGGCAGAGATGCTCGTTGTCTTCACTATCCTATGCTCTGCATTGTTGAGCACTTGGCATTCTGTTGGTCCTGTCTCTGCTCTCAGAATTCTTTTCTTTCTGTCATAACATAGTAGGCCAAACTTACTGGAGAGCTCTTATTCAACCAACTGCCTTAGTGGAGTGAGGACCAATGGATGAAAAGAGTGTTTTGCCCTATCGTTGATTTCTTCAAGTCAACTCTCCTGGATTTTCCTTGGTCTGAAATTTCTGACTACTCTCTTCTAACCTCTCCTTTCTGAGAAGCTGCTTCCTATTAATGCCTCCTCAACAGAGTCTTCTTTAACCTTTACTTTCCTGAAAATTATATCCTCTGTTATTCTTCTTCCTTAACTTTCATCAGTCTTAGAATTTTTTCTTCTTGTATAGTATTAGATTCAATCTCCCTAATTGATAGAATCTAAGAACTTCAGCTAGAGACTTTCTTCTGAAAGTTTAGAGGGCTACCTTCCAAGTCTTAATCACTCAACACACACACACACACACACACACACACACACACACACACACACACACACACTTGAGAAAAGTTGGAAACTGCTTTCTCTTGAAGATGTATAAGAACAGGTCCAATCTCCTATTGTGGTTAAGTGCTGTACTACATGGAACAAGAGTGCAGATACAATGGCCCCAGCCAAGGGTCTTCAGGACTTTGAAGGTTGTATAGGGACCTGAATAAGTAGCTTGAACCTGTAACCACCCTCTATGCTTCTCCATTGTCTCAGATATCATCTACTTCGCATATGCTGCTTCCTCATAGCTTTCCCTACTGACTTCTTGCTGCTTTGTGCAATTATGTGTTAAGGCCTTATCTTTTCCTCAATCTTTTCAAATTTCCTGCACTACTGTGTCCATCACTTCCTTAGCCATCTCTCTGAAGTCCTGGGTGCTAGGTGGGCTTTTGTGACAAAATTTTCACCTTCTCTGACTCCTTTCTTTGCTGGGAAGAATCATTGGGGGGCGGGGAATACAAAGGAGGGTGTGTGTGTGTGTGTGTGTGTGTGTGTGTGTGTGTGTAAGAGAGAAGCATGAAGGATGCTTCAAATGCTGTAATCAGCTCTCATCCTGTATTATTTCTCATGAGTTCTTGCAGTTCTCGTGAATTTCCATTTTAGTGGATTTAAATTAGTGTTTACTGCATAAAGAAGAAAAGCATACCCAAGGACCTCTTAGTCAAGCTTGCTCTTACCAAACTGAACTAGTGTGATGGAGATGCACAATTTACAGATTCTCCCAGAACAGTTCTGAGAAATAAAGAGTCAGAGCCGAGTTTCTATACTGAAGAGGGAAATGGAACACTAGCTAGTTGCTAGAAGTAGAAATGTTTGTTTTCTCCTGTATGACTGAAAAGTTGTCAAATTTAAGCAGTTTTCTTTTTTATTTGCAGAGTTTTTAAATGCTGCCAATCATCACAAAAATATCTCCTTTTATAAAATAAAACCAATGTGAGTTTTGTTTTCTAATTATAAAATTCACTAAGCCAATAGTTATATTTAGAAGGCTTAGTACCAAAATCAAACATTTTCATGACAAATAGAGGTCTTGTCAATATAATGTAGGCTAGGGATTTTATAAATATTTCTCAAAGACCCAAGTAAAGGAGAAAAAAGTTTAGTTGGGCTGTTTAATTTGGGAAACACTATCATCAGCGTGAGAGTCCTCAACCAGCATGGGGTTGTTTTGATGACTACGCAGGCTACCCTTCAAGGCACATTTTTCACTCAACAGTAAGCAGTAGCTACAGTCATGAAGCAGAGATCCCGTTGCAGCTATATGATACTTGAGGTGTAGTCTTGGTTTGAGAATCATAGCTAAGTGATAAAACACTGGGGAAGGACACTATAAGAGAGAGGTTTAGTAAAAGTTTTAAGGAATGAATGAGGCTTTTAAAAAAATCAGTGTTTGGGTAAATGAATACTAAAGATAGTTTGGGGTAAATAAATACTAAAGACACTAAAGAAACACTCACCCATATGATATGGAAAGGATGTCTGTCTATTCAACAAATTCAGGGCTTTCTGAGTCTCAAGGACAGCCCACTGAAAATGAAGAAAGGTTACCAGGCATGGTGGCTCATGCCTGTAATCCTAGGCAGGAGGATTGCTGAGAGTTCCAGGCCAGTCTGGTTTGTGGTATGAGACCCAATCTGAAAATTTTTAAAAATTAAAGAAAGGAGGATGAGGAAGGAAGAAGGGAGGGAAGAAGGGAAGAAAGGAAAGGAGAGAGGGAAAGGAAGGAAGGAAGGAAGGAAGGAAGGAAGGAAGGAAGGAAGGAAGGAAGGAAGGAAGGAAGGAAAAGGAGATACTGAAATCATTCTGCCTCTTTGAGCAAGTGATGCCTGGTTTTACAGCACAAAAGAAAAGGCTTGAATGAAAACTAAAAGGGGCCTTTTGTTTTTTCACTCCCAGGGAGGTAGAGAGCTTCAGAGTCTCCACTGGGATAGCTGTAGCACTGACTGGAGTTTGCTGCCTCCAGAGTATTGAATGTACTTACTAGTCTTTAGTTTCCATAGAACTGAATGCACCTCTTCAGTAAGTGAAATGCTTTATGGTGCTAAAGAAAATGATTATCCCCATTTTTCTTCTTCCCCATGTCCCTTAAACATTTAAGAAAAATTAAAGACATTTAGAGGCCCCTTTTATGAATGTAACCTGTTTCTGTTTGACACACAACACTGCAACTTTAATGTTAGGAAATTATTTGCCTTTTTCTTTTAGAATTAAGCTTTATAAATAATCTGTAGAGTCAATTGAAGTATAAAGCTTAAGGATCACTCTTAAGACGCCTACAAAATCTTGTATATTTTTAAGTGTGCCAATTTGTAACATATTTTGTAAGTGTATATTTTTCTTAGAAAAGTGATGTGAAGTGTCTGTATGTGAGAGTTCTCCTTTTGCTGCACCACTGAGTGCTAATAAAAGGATATTTACTTCGAAGTTTCTGGTTTTAGAAACCACAATACAAAGAAAATACACTTTTGTTGGGAATTTTGTAACAGAAAATCCGTTGTGAAAGAGTGTAGTGATCTTGTGCAAAAGAAAATGAACTTTGTGAGCTTCTTGCTGTTTTATAGAATTTCTTGTAAATTATTCTTGTAACACCTCTGGTTTTGTTGTTCTTGTTGCAAAAGTTTTAAATATTTGTGACTGAATGTATGGTGAAACTGTCATAACGTTACCTAGATGAGTTTTGTTATTGTTTATGGAATAAATAAAAGTTTAAACTACAGCTTTAGAATCATATGTAAACAGAATTCAAAACATTTCTAAGTGAATTCATATCTTAACTAAACAGTTCTTAGATGTCTAGAGCAGTGTTTCTCAAACTGTCTCTGGCGAGAGAGCAGTTTTTCTTGCAATCCATCCCAGAATGTTATAAGACAAAACAAATGAATTTCAGATAAAATAAAATGGAGAAATAGGCGAAATAAAAGCCCACGTGTACATAGGTCAATGTGTAAAGCTATCTTTCAAAATAAGCGGCATAGAGAAAAAGAAAAGAATTACAAAATACTGGTATCCTGTATGAGAACAAATACACTGATTAATGTCAAGTTGCCATGGGACTGAAACATGTTAGCACTTTGAATAAAACCGACAGCATTGTCATCATTTGGAACTTGTTAGGAATGCTGAATGCCAGGCTATTGTGCCAATTCTGCTGAATCAGAATATTAATGTCAGCAAGATCCCTAAGTGAATTGTGTACATGGAAATGTTTGAGAAGCACTGGGCTAGAATTTTGTGTGACCCTCAAATTTTGGAAATATTTTCTAGTTTGTCCCTTCTTCAAAGATGTTAAAACAAATGGTATCTTTCATTTGTGGTCCAGATGGATTCTGCAGAGAAACAGTTCTCTCAAAATGTAAAAGCTGTTTGTTGAAAGTAATAAATGCTGATTTGCCTGAAACCCAAGGATGTCAGATTTTCCATAATTCCCTATGGTTTCCACACTGTCCTACCTACTTTTCACCACAATCCCTAGTTCTTTCAATCAGGATTTCCCAGCTTATGTCCCACTAGAGTATTCCCAGAATGCTGCTACTTGCCATGTCTAGAACAGAAATTAGTCTTTACTTTTATGTCTCCACACATTTGAAGTGTTCATGAGAGCCCAGAGGCCGGGCTAACCACAAGTCATTGTAGAGCACACGAGCCAATAAACACGTCCTTGGTTTTATTTTTTTTGCATGAAAATATGATTTATTTCTTTGTTATCACATTCTACAAGCTACATGGCATCAGAATAAAATGATTTTAATTTTCATCAACCAGTGTCATAGACATCCATTGCTTTTAGAATTGGCAAATATTCTTTCAACCAACCATGAAAGAAAGAGGTTCTGAATATATGTAATTAATATTTCTGCTTAGGTAAATGGTTTTTTTTTTTCATGGCAGTTTCTTTCTTTATTTTTTGTTAAAAAAATTTCCGCCTCCTCCCCGCCTCCCATTTCCTTCCCCCTCCTCCCACTCCTTTTCCCCTCCCCCCACTCCTCTCCCCCTCTCCCC
>NW_004949155.1:1218308-1225004 GCF_000317375.1 Microtus ochrogaster
GGGGGGAGCTTGGGGGAATGGGATGGTTGGGATAAAGGAAGGGTGGATATGGGAGCAGGGAAGTATATATCCTAATTAAGGGAGCCATCTTAGGGTTGGCAAGAGACTTGACGTCCTTGGTCTTGAATATCACTGTTCAATGAAACTGAAAAATGTGTGGGAAGGAGTGGCCCTCTTCTCACTGGAGCAGATCCACCTTCATCACTTCAACTACCCTTTGGTTTTCGACAAATGTCTCCCAAGTTCCTGCATATACATTTTCAGTTATAGACTGGCTATTTGAACACTCTGCACCACCCTCAGACCGACTAATTCAAGATTATTTTATAATCTCTTTACCATCTGAGTGTGCCTTATCACAGTGAATTAATCTTGCCATCCACCTACTAACCTAAATCCGAAATTCTTCACCTTTATCTCACATCGACCTGGTTACCAAAAATACTTGCACCTTTCAAACTACCATTGCTACTACTTTAATTAAACTTTAAAGGTTTAGTTTTTTGTTTGTTTTGGATTTTAGAGACAGACTTTCTCTGTGTAACTGGTTCCTGGTTGTCCTGGAACTCACTCTGTAGACCAGGCTGGCCTCTTAACTCACAGAGATCAGCCTGCCTCTGTTTCCCGATTGTGGGATTAAAGGCATGCATCATCACCACCTAGAATCTTTAATGTTTTTTTGGCCTGTGCTATTTGATCATTGTCTTAATTCAGTAAGTTTCAGAGTTGGATTTTTATACATAAAAATTCTGTAGAATCACAGATTTTTAGCTTGCTAAATAATATTGAAGAATTAAACTATTCATTATTAGTTCAGAGATGATTTTAGCACCAAAAGATGATGAAGCAACATATTTCAAATGCACTGTATTGTCTTTTTTTCTCTTCACCATGTATTATGAGAGACTGAAACTAGGGTTCCAGAAGTTTCAGTCCATGGTCATTTGTTCCTACTGTTGTGGTTTTTTTTAATTCATAAGAACTTCTTTTTTTTTAATTTTTCTATTCAAAAATTTACACTTTCTCCCCTCCTCCCTTTCCCCTCCCGCTCCCCCACTTACCCTCCTCCCTTCCCCTCCCTCCTTAAGAGAGGGCAGGGAACCCTACCCTATGAGAAGTCCAAGGCCCTCCCCCCTACATCCAGACCTAGGAAGCTGTGCATCCAAACAGACTAGGGTCCCAAAAAGCCAGTACATGCAGTAGAAGCAAGTCCTACTGCCTTTATCAGTGGCTTCTCAGTCAGTCCCCATTGTCAGTCTCATTCAGAGTCCGGTTTGATCACGTGCTCATTCAGTCCCGGTCCAACTAGATTTGGTGAGCTCCCATTAGAACAGGCACACTGTCTCAGTGGGTGGACCAACCCCTCGCGGTCCTGACTTCCTTGTTCGTCTTTTCCCTCCTTCTGCCCTTCAACTGGACCTTGGGAGCTCAGTTCGTTGCTCTGATGATGGTCTCTGTCTCTATCTCCATCCGTCGCCAGGCGAAGGTTCTATGGTGATATTCGAGATAATCATCAGGCGCCCTCTGCTCTGCTGCCCAAGGTCCTAGCTGGGGACATCCCTGTGGACACCTGAGATCCCCTCTAGAGCTAAGTCTCTTGCCACCCCTAAAATGGCTCCCTTAATGTAGATCATGGGAGTGGGGGTAAGCATGGGGGTGGGGGAAGGAAAGAGGGAGAGAAAGAAGGGAGAAGAGAAAGACTGGGGAGAGTTTGGGGGAGTGAGAGGGTGGAGATGGAGGAAGGGCGGCTATAGGAGCAGGGAAGAAGATATCTTTATTAAGGGAGTCATTTTAGGGGTGGCAAGAGACTTGTTTTTGTTTTCTTTTAGTTTTTGCAGAGCATCATGATGGAGAGGATATGACAAAGCAATGTTGCTCACCACATGGCAGCCAAGAAACAGAAATACAGAACTATCTGAAGATAAAATGCATCCTTCTGGTAACTTACACACCCCTAGTAACTTACTTCTCCAAATAAACTCTACCTCCTAGTTTCCACAGCCTCCCAATAATGTAATGGGATGAATTCACCAATGGATGTATCCACGACCCAGTGACTTCTCAAAAGCACATTTTCTAACACAAAACTCTTTAATACACATGCCTATGAAGAACCATCTTGAGACCTAATTATATTAGTGAGTCTTATTCACAAAAAACAATAATGTACTCAGAGCTTAATAGAATTTCAGAGGTTTTTGCAGATGTGTAACTACTATACTGAGAGGGAACACAAATGCCATTCAACATTTTCTTTTCTTTTTTTAGATTTATTTATTTATTATGAATACAATACTCCACCTGCACGTGTGCCTGCACCCCTGAAGAGGGCACCAGATCTCATTACAGATGGTTGTGAGCCACCATGTGGTTGCTGGGAATTGAACTCAGGACCTCTGGAAGAAGAGTCAGTCCTCTTAACAACTGAGCCATCTCTCCAGCCCAACATTTTCTTCACTTATACTAAGTTCTCTTAGTCAATCTACCCTGCTGCAATAATACAAGACAAAAACTATCCTTTATTGACTACTTTGTAACAACTACTCTGTGTGAATTACAAGTTCTCAAAAACATGGGGGGGGAAAGTATCTTTTATATCTTACATATAAGAAAAATAGGACGGAGAGTTACAGTACACTTCCTTAAGATGGCATAATAAGCTTTCAAGCATCCCACTAAAGTTGTTAAAGTCCTGTGTGCCTGTCCCTTTGTGAGCCCAGGTTTCTAATTCAAGACATTTATTTCTATCAGAAACTATATTGACTACACACACACTTTACAAATAAGAATAATGTTAATACTGGCAATCATTGTTACAGAATAAATAACTGGCTTTGTGTTGAATATCGTGCTAAATTTTATGGAAACAAGGAATTTAAGTGTAAAATGCATGGATTGTTCTCTTGAAATTCGCAAATGAAATAGAGAAGTACAGTTTAATAGTTTAAATAGAAAAACATCCAACGGTCAATTTGTTTATTGTTGTTATTTCATTTGTTTGGCAGTTCTGCTTTATTATTTTATGTCTATGAGTATGTATGTGTGTGCATCATAGGTGTACCTGGTAACCATGGAGATCAGAGAGGATTTTGGGTCCCCTAGAACTGTAGGTATGAATGCTTGTTAACCTCCATATAGGGTCAGGGAAGCAGACCCCGATTCCCTCCAAGAACAGTAAATGTTCTTAACTGCTGGGACATAAATCCAGCCCTAAATCCAGCCCTTTTTCTAGTTTTAAAAATATTTAATTATGCTTATTTAGATTTTTTATTCATATGGGTGCTTTTGCCTGCATGTGTGCATGCACCATTTGAGTGCCTAATACAGGAGGAGGTCAAAAGCAGACATCGGAAACGATGGAACTGAAATTACAGATGATTGGAAGCCACCATGCGAATACTGGGAAAAGAACCCAGGTCCTTTGGAAGAGCAGCCAGTGCTCCTAACTGCAGAACCATCCCTGCAGCTTCATTTTTAATAGGTTTTTTTTGAGAACTACATACATGAGCACTGTATCTATATCATTCCTACCCTTCCCTCTCCCCTTCCAACTCTTTCCACATCCATCATCCCAAATTTATGATCTTCTTAGGATATTACTTTTACATGTATATACATATGTATGTGTATAATGCATACATGTATATAACTTACTGACTCCATTAAGATTTGCTTATATTTACATGTATCCATGGCTGATGACTTGGGATTGAACAATCTATGTAGGAATTTGTCCCTGGAGGCAACAGATTCTCCCCCTCTCTGCGGTCATTGACCACCTCTAGCTCTTCATGTAGGGTTGGGACCATGTTGACTTTCCTTATGCACATGTCAACTTATTCTGGTCTTGTTCAGGAAACAACATTGTTGAGAGTTCAAGGGTGCATTTTCAGCCGGGTTGGGCTACTGATTGCTCCCCTCCTTTGGCAGCCTGCATGATACACTCCTGAACTATGAGAACTACTCCTCTGGTAGGTTCTAGGCTTCTAGGTCACTTCCAGCTTGATTCCTCCAACCCCTGTGTGTGGTATCTTCAGAGGTAGAACCTTTCCTTCAACCTCTAGGAAACAACCAAAGGCAACAGCAATAGCCTATATTGTTGTTGGAGTCTTAGGCTCCCTGACCAACAGAGAGAGAGAGAGAGAGAGAGAGAGAGAGAGAGAGAGAGAGAGAGAGAGAGAGAGAACTCATGTGTGGGGGGGAGTCTAACCAAATAACCTAGAGTTCTAGCATAACAATGTTATCCCTCTCATAGGTTTATCATGGAGATTGAAGAACACACTTGTGAAGTCTTGGGGTAACAATAAACAGTTAAGTCTTGCATAACAATTATTATTGTTTATTAGATACGTGCACACAGCTTCATAGTTCTTATTTTGATTTTTACAGGTCACTTCAGATGCTTGCTGCAAACACGTCTCTTTTTATTTGGCTTTCAGCCAAGAAAATTAGCAAACTATCTCAAAGAAACTGTGATCTTTATTTTGAGAAAGATGTCATTTTGAAGATAAATTAGAAAAGTTATTATATGAAACATTATTATTAGAGCTAATTTAATGTCAGTGGCAAGGTGAGATAAAGCTACAAATTATAAATCATATAACCTGGACTCTTCTGAGTTTGCTGCCTAATTAAATTTAAAATACAGACAAATAATTTCCCTCTATGCTTCAATTTCCCCACCTGAAAATGAGGTTGTACAACATTGTTTAGCATTAAATGTGAAATTAGACAGCCTAGATTTTAATCCAAGCTTCACTTGCTAACAAGACTCACCTCAATTTCCCAACCTGCAATACATATATACACACATATATGCCATGTATATATATACACATATATATGATGCCTATTTCATAGAACTTAAGTAATAATTGAGATAATGCATATAAAATATTCAAAATGCTGACTGCTACATATATAAATTCCCAATAAATACTAGCTATTATAGTTGAGAATCCCTGCTACAATTTGAAGCATATAATTTATTATCTAAGCTGCTGTGACTGAAGTGGAATTTACTGATGGATATTTGTTTACAATGGATATTTTTTCACTATTTGATTAATTCAACAAGTTGTTGTTGAGTACCTCCTATGTTTCAGCAACCATGCTAGGTACTGAGGATGTAAGAGTTGACAAAATAGAACTTTTTCTGTCCTCATGAAAAATATTAAAAGCACTTTGGCTAAAAATATATAATTTAAAAGTAAAATAAAAACCCTAAAATAAAATGACATACTTCTATGGAAAGTACAAAGAAACTTGACCAGGGGCTGAAGAAATGGCACAGCAGTTAAGAGTACTTACTGTTCTTCTAGAGGACCTGAGTTCAATTCATTGCACTCATGGCAGGCAGTTCATAACTGATTGCAAATTCAGTTCAAGAGAATCTAATACCCTCTTTCTGTACCGTTTAGCACTCACACATGTAACATATGTGGAGCAGAGAGACATTCACACACACACACACACACACACACACATTTTTTTAAATTAAAAAATAAAGAATCTTTCCTGATACTGCAACTGGATTGCAATGAGAAAATGAAGACGATGGAGAAAGAGTGCTCTTTAGGCAGGAGAGAGCATTTGAAACTACCTAAATCTGACATGTAGATGACAAAATATTATCAGTTTGACCATGTATAACTTTTAAAATAGTTTTAAAAAAGAATTGATTAAATCTAAACAAGCCGAATGAATTTCAACATAGGCAGTAATGTAAAAGATAAGTTTTGTTATCTTTGTGCCACATTTTATTCAGATATTAAATAGGAAAGTCCTCTGTCTTTTCTCGGAATTATACAAGTGTTAAGTTATGTGACAAGGGTCTTTGCATAAAATCCAGACAGACGTTACTTATCTGCGGCTTTAAATTAACCTCAATACGTCTAATTTCTACCCTTTGAAAGTTGGATCCTTAAGCCTCCTCCTGGCTTAGACATATTTTATAACCATAAACACATAACCACTTAATGCACAGTAATATATGACTTTAACTTAACATGCCACTACCCCAAAGCTTTAAAATATTTAAAACATAAATCTGTTTTCTTCTAATTCCCTCAGAACTACATAGGTAGTTCATCTTCTACTATCATCTTCCATTTTATAAGATGCCCTCAGGAAAGTATTAGAAATTGAACTTGAATTTTCATGTTTTTAGTAAACCAACATTTTCCTTTCTTGCTATTTTAAGCTTAAAATTAAAAGCATAAAACAATGTCACTCCTTAAACATGTTAAGCAGTGTGTAAGCTTCCTACTATTTATTTATATATTTTGGTTGTTCACGACAGGGTTTCTCTGTAGCTTTGGAGTCTGTCCTGGAACTAGCTCTTATAGACCAGGCTGGCCTCGAACTCTCAGAGACCCACCTGCCTCTGCCTCTGCCTCTGCCTCCTGAGTTCTAGGATTAAAGGCCTGTGCCGCTGCAGCCCGGCTGTTTATTCTTATTTTAATTATTGTTGCATTCATGTAATGAATACCTGAGAGAATATAAATAGAAAAATGAGAAAATGGGGCTAATGAGATAGCTCAGCTGTAAAGGGTTGTGCTATCAGATTTGACAATCTGAGTTTGATCTTGGGTCCCAACATGATAGAAGAGAATCAACTCCCTCAAGTTGCCCTCTGACCTACACACACACACACACACACACACACACACACACACACACACACACACACGGTGG
>NW_004949155.1:1225399-1235257 GCF_000317375.1 Microtus ochrogaster
CCCAGTCCAGCTGGCCTTGGTGAGCTCCCAATAGATCAGCCCCACTGTCTCAGTGGGTGGGTGCACCCCTCACGGTCCTGACTTCCTTGCTCATGTTCTCCCTCCTTCTGCCCTTCAACTGGACCTTGGGAGCTTAGTTCGTTGCTCTGATGAGGGTCTCTGTCTCTATCTCCATCTGTAGCCAGATGAAGATTCTATGGTGATAGTCAAGATAATCATCAGTGTAATGGTGGGACAAGGCCAATTCAGGCACCCTCTGCTCTGCTGCCCAAGGACCTAGCTGGGGACATCCTTGTGGACACCTGGGATCCCCTCAAGAGCCAAGTCTCTTGTCAACCCTAAAATGGCTCCCTTAAATAAAGTAATTTTAAAACAATTTGTAGTCAACTTTATTACTTAAAACTTGGAAATGAACACATTAACACATAAAAATAAACAGATCCAAAGTTTATGCATCTCTGTGCTTTATAAAGTTACATAATAAGCCATTCTGACATTGTAGAAAATAACAGGGAAAAAAGATTTTCCAACAAATGAGAAAAAATTTAACCAAAGTTAGATACATGTAAGCGTAGTATCAAATGAGAATGTGAAAGCTTTCAAAATAAAATAACAGATGAAGTCAGAATATTATTAAAAATACAGTAGAAAATAGAAAGGGGGAAACTCAGAGACCATAGAAAGAAACAGAAAAAGAAAAAAGATTTCCCATTAATGAAAAGATCTATAAATGAGATTGGATTATGCATATGAAGGAAATAAAAAATAAGACCACTAGTTTCTTAGTAAGATAAAGTAAAATAACTACTAAAAACATTGTAAAAAGAAAATACAAGAAGCAAAAGGAAAGGGAGAAATGGAGTACTAAGAATCTCTCTGGGTCTTTGAAAAAATATGTATAGGCATTTAGGGCAATCCCTAAATTTTCTCCTACATGAATTGGAGCAATTACAGCTCTGAGATTGGTATAGACTGACCTGTCTTCAGAATTTCAAAACCCATTAAGCATTGATCACTCGCTAGAGGGATGCAGCTGTGAGTGTCAGGGAGCCTGGAGCTTCAGAATTCTGATTGTATAACACACTGAACCTGACAGTGTTATACACCAGATGATCTCAAGCTTAGGAGTGTCAGACTCAGATCCTCACTCCAGAGTTAGTCTCAATGAGGTCTTTTCCAGGCACTGAGGGTGAAGCTGCTGTTTTCTGTATAATTTATGATCTGGACTAAGCCTGCTGCCATATTAACTTTTTGGGTTCTCAGCATCCATTCCTCCCTGTCTTCACAAGTGGTTCCCACAGTAATCTCTCATCCTGGAGCTGTGACAAGTACAATTCAAACTCATTGACTTGCAATTGTTTCCTGTTCTCAGTCTCTCAGGGAGAAACTCAGCTTAAAAAAAAAAGTGGTTCCTTATCTAGTTCAGAGAAGCTCTTCACCACGGCTGAATTATTTTTATTAAAGAAGTCAGCAGCTTGGCAGAAGCCACAACTAGAATTGAAGCTTTTAAGAGCTATGGGCTTCTCCTGCGTACAGGAGTAGGCAGTCTCTTTTCACCGAGGCCACTTGTATGAAATTTTAGAAGAGGTTTCCACTTCAGTTCCTCCATACAGCTGGGACTGTATTAGTCTGGGCTCCTTTTTATTTGACATCCTTCTGTTTCACCAGTTTTCAGATGTCTTATCATTTCTGTTTGAATTTCCGAGTTCTTCTCTTTGTCTCTTTGGAATAGAGTCTATTCTTTTTCTTACTCTGATACTTCTTCACCAGGTCACACAGAGGCTGCTTGTAGTCTGCTATTTTGTGTTATTTCTTGAAGCATAAACTATTTTTGTTCTTGAGCATTTTAATTAAGTTTTATTGTTTGAGAGGTTCATACATGTGTAAAATGTGTTTCGATCAAATCCTTCCATTCTCAATCTTCCTGAACTCCTTCTATCATTTTTCCCTCCTAGCTTTTTGTGCTTGATTTTTCTAAAAAAAAAAAAAACCACCAAGCCTTATTGTTACTAGTGTCTCAGGGTCTCATTCCTCAAGAAAACTGAATTCCTTGCAGACACCATCAGTTGCCACTATATCCGCAATTTGATGGGACTTTGTGACCCACCCCCTGTCCAGGATAGGATATGGATATTGTCTAGCTTAATCTTTTGCAGGTCTTGTACATGCAGTCACAGTCACTGTGAGTTCATATATGCAACTGCCCCGTGGTGTCCAGAAAACAGTTTTGCAGTAGGCATCCAGGCTCTGAAAACCTCTCTGTCACGCTTCCCCAATGATCCCTGAGCCCTGGGAAGGGAAGGTGTAATATAGACATCTGATTTAGGGCTAAAATCTCTACAGTGTATTATTCTGTTTGTTGACCACTTGTAAGTCTGTGTGTTAATCACCGTCTACTGCAAAGAGAAGTTTCTCTGATGACGGTTGAGAAATGTACTAATATACAACAACTATAAAACTAAAGATTTGGGGGTGGCTTCATACTACATCTGTTTAGCAGAATAATAGTCATAGTTTTTACCGTAAGTTCTATGACTTATCTAGCCATGGGTTCTTGGCTCGTTAATGGTGTCAGACTTAAGTTCCATATTGTGCAGTGGGCTTCAAATCTAATCTCAAAGTAACTTGCTATTCCCATAGTACTTGTGCTACTATTGCACAAGTGGGGCTATTGTCTCAGGTCTCTTTCTATTGTAGCCGGTTGGATTCACAGCTGTTATCCACCCCCCATAGCATGCATAAAGCCTTCCAGTACTACAAAAGCTGTTTAGGAGGGATGAAGCTTCCAAGTTGATGCCACCTTGATCTGTGTGTCTAGGATATGCAGTGTAACCCTATTATAGGGTAACTCTATTGAAACTCTCTAAATATATTTTAATATTTTAAATATATTAGATATATTTAAGTTTAATCATATTAAACAAATAAATTCTATTTATAATTAAGTTTATACTTAAATTTAAATGCATTAAATAAACATTTATTTACTTAAATTTATTTATTTTAGGAAGCATCTATAATGGTAGGCTTCCATATGGATTTTTCAAGTGCCTTTGGTATTAGTTGTCATTTCCCATACTCCCTCCTTGTCCTGGCTAGTTTTTTGTCAACTTGACACGGATTACATTTATTTGGAAATAGAGACCCTCAACTGAGAAAATGCTTCAGTCAAATTGGCCTGTAGGCAACTTTGTGTGGCATTGGCTTGATAAATGGTTGATACGGGATGGCCCAGTTCACTGAGGGCATACCACCTCTGGGCGGATAGTCTTGATCAGACTGAGTAGGTCTTAGAGATCAAGCCAGTAAGCATTGTTACTCCAAAGTCTCCTGAAGATCCTGCCTCAAGCTTCCTGTCTTGAGTCCCTGCCTTGTTTTTGCTCAGTCAATTGTGATTTTGGGATATGTAAAACAAATAGACTTCTTCCCAAAATGTATTTGATCATGTTTTTTTATCACAGCAATAGAAACCTAACTAGGACACTCCTCTACCCTGTCCTCCCACCCCCTACCCCAGTGAATCCTTCCTGTTCCATATTTCCCCCTTTCCTCTTCAATCTTTCTAGCCCTTCTTCCACAATGTTTCCTGGGACTTAGTTTAAGGGGTTGTGTTGTAGATATACCAATTTTCTTGTTCTCTGAACGTTGATCAGTTGTGGGTTTCCATGATAGTCTCCATCTGCTGCAAAAAGAAGCTTCTTTGACAAGGAGAAAGAACTACACTATCTATAGCCATAAGGAGAAACATTTAGGTTGCAGTTAGAAATTATACTGGTTTAGGAATGTGGCAGTAGTAGATTCTCCTCTACAGTCCATAACCCCTCCAGCCATGGATAGCTGGATATTTTTACAGTACCAGGCAGTACAGTACAGTCAATTCCCTATTATTAACTTCACCTTAAGTCCAATTAGACAGATTTTGGTTACTCCCAAGTTATAAGTGCTGCTATTTCATCCTTCAGTGTATCTTGCCAAATTGGCCATTGTGATTCATAGGCTTTACAACTGGGTAGGAATACTAATTACTTTTCTTCTTTGGCAGCTTGCACAGATAGCATCTTCAAATACTTTGAGAGTTAGTACTCATAGAAGAGGTTTCCAGGTCAGTTTCAGCTCAATTCCTCTAAGTCCTGTGACCGAAGTGTCTGCTACCTTCAACAATAGGGTTTTAAATTCATGTTCTGGGAGGCAACCTGAAAAAAAATTGCCAATAGCCTATATCATTTTGGGAGTCTTAATCCCCTGACCAATAACTTGAAAGGAGATTTTTGTTAGCTAGTCTATAGTTCCTATGGGGAGAGAAGAAAGCATTATCACTCCAAAAGACATAACTTAATTCAACACACATATATAGTGCCACTCCCTTTGGGAGATGCTTTCTTTCAAAACACAATAACAACTTTATTCAGAGCATAAGACAATTTATACTCCAAGGGTTAAATAAGAGTCACATAAATAAAGTATCTAATAAACAAAGATAAGTCACACATGATGGGCAAGCCACACATGGCAAAAAAAAATTTTTTTCCATAGAGGCATATAAATAGATAACAATAGGCAGTTGTAATGAATGATCTGAAATGAACTCAGTCATATTCATTAAACCTAAGAGGAGCATAAAAACATAATTCAAGAATAATTCCATGTTGTTAAAAAAACTGAGGTCACAAAACACTTGTCTTGTTTTCTTGGAATTTTCTCACAAACACTCAGAATTTCCCTTGTACAACTCGATTCTTGGATCATGTTCTGACACTAAGGTACCCAAGGGAGTTTTCTACAGTTGAGGACTTATTGTTAACTAAGAATTGAGATGTGCAAGAAAAGCTTTCGATGAAGCCAGCTATGGATCTTGGCATCATTTATAATTTCTGAAATTTTGTTATTTTTCTGTGGAAATTATATATTATAATTATGTTTTCTGAAGTAATATCCTGAAAGCAGGGAGTGAAATTAAAAAGGTATTCCATTTTAAAATCATAACTTTAGCCTTTAATTGTCTGCCTTATCTAGCCATATTTGAATAGCTTAATGCATTTTAATGACTCCAGCTAAGGTAAACTGTTTCAAACCATGCAGTTTCATTTGAAAAGGGAAAGGTGATGTTTATGCTTCAGGTATATTGTGCATTACAATCCATATTCCATAGATGCATAATATGTGCAGTTATGCATCTATGAAATACATCTTGACCTTATGAAAGTTGAGAGTTAGGGTTTATGTATTCTGAAGTTATTTAGACAACAGTGGCCTGAAATAGTTTGTGTTTCTTTTAAGGAACTAAGTTTTGTAAGGGTGTTTGTCTGCCTTAATAGATCATTTGTTTTAGTATTCTTTTCTAAGGATCAGGGTTTTTTTTTTCTTTGTTTAAGAAACTAAAAGTTTTAAGTTAGTGTGTCTATATTGAAGTGTTTTTTTTTAATTTAAAACCTTTTGGCTCTTGTTAAATTTTAGTGGGCCTCATTTTCCTCATTGACATTAAAACTTCTAAAAGTAAATGCCTTCAGCAGCAGGAATGGTAGGGCTTACAATGCTCATGTCAAGAAAAGTATTTGGGGTACTGTTGAGTGACATACCTATAACTACTTTCATTGTGGAAATGTATTCTTGATTAAAATGATATGTCACCACTCAAACCACTTTTGTAGTTCAGGATATGCAGGCTTTGTGCATATTTAGCCTGTTGCATTTAGTTACTATTGTCCTTAGTTTATGATAAGCATTAAATTTGCATTTAAAAGGTCATTGTGAAACTTCTTGGTACTTCTTAACATCTTTAAATCAGTACTTGGAGAATACTGCTTGTTTTATCTACTGATACAAGGAATAAAGAATGAAGAATTTAACAGGAAAAGAAACCTTATTATATAACAGGCTGGTCTCAAACTCATGACTCTCCTGCTTCAATTTTCCAAATACTCATATCACACCATGCCTAGCTCTCTGATGTTGTAATACTGATCTTTGATTTTTTTTTTACACAAGTCACCACTGTTTACAACAAAGACCCTTGTTTGAATAGAATTCTAGATCAAGTTAACCACCTCCAACCAGCATCAAAGATAGGAGTTCTCATAGACTGCACCACAGTTAAGTGGGTAAGAAAATAAAGAGAAGGGTTCCTGGAGTTAAAAGATCCCAGTGTTCTTACTAAGGCTGAGTAGTTTCTTCCAAGCAAATACTTTTCACAGAATTGTACACTTCTGGTTAATGTTTAGAGTTCTGAAATAGCTCTTTCAATAATTTTATCAGTTTGATTTTCAGAGGATAAGATTTGCTGCGTCCTCATTCTGCCTGAATTAGATCTTTTGTTTCATCTTGTTCTTCATCAAAGCTTGTCCTTTCTGGGTTCAATGATCTTATTTATGGGGCTGGAGATATGGCCCAGTGGTTAAGAGTATTGCCTGTTCTTTCAGATGACCTAGGTTTGACTCCTAGTGCCCACATGGAAGCCCACAGCTGCCTGTAACTCCAGTCCCAAGAGATGGACCTTTTTCTTGCCTCCTTGGGGGACCAAGCATGCAGATGGTACATAGACATACATGCAAGCAAAATGCCCATATGTATAGAAGTAAATTTTAATTGTATTCATTTTAAAGATGTATTTATTTTCATTCTATGAGTATGAGTGCTTTTGCTGTGTATATGTGTATCACTACATGTATGTCTAATCCCCAAAAAAGTCAAAAGTGAATGGAATTAGAGTTTCAAATGGTTTCAGTCACTATTTGAGTGCTAAGAATTGAACCCAGATCCTCAGATCATCTGCAAAAGAAATAAGTGCCCTTAACTGCTAAGCCATCTCTCTAGCCCCTGTTTTCTTTTAATTGAAGATAATGTTGTACATATTTCATCAAGAGTGGTGGCACATACCTATAATGTCAACATTTGGGGGTCTGGGGCAGGAGTTTGAGACCAGCCTGGCTTCATAATATAACTCTATCTCAAAACAAAGCCTATGTGTTTATTGTGTATAGTAAAATATTTTGAAGAGTTTTACATAGCATAATGACTACCTACATCAATTTAATGCATGTGTTATGTCGTAAAGCTATCCTTTTGTGGTAAGAACAGTTAACGTCCACTTTTAGCATTTCTCATGAATAAAAAGATTATAAGTGAAGCACACTGTGGGGAGGAGCTCAGAAAAGCCAAGAGGATGAAACCTAGTAAAGGCTTCATGCTACCCACACGGGCAATAGATAAAAATAAACCCGCACTGAGAACATTCAGCACTGATCTTGTAGACACCGGAACAAGGACAGAGTCAGTTGTTTGGTCAAGTAGCCAAAGGAAGGAAGGGCGAAATAATTTCTTCCTATCCTGAACCATAAGCCATAAGCAGGCTATATGACACTGTAGTATCAAAACTTACCAAACTATCCACTTAATTATTATGGAATCTGTAAGTATATGAGTGGTATACACATATGAAGTATGGGTTTACACATAAATGTGCAGAGACACTTTTCTTTATGCTTGCATGTACGAGTTAACAGCAATGTCATTGTCTTCTGGTTGCTCTCCACCTGTTTTGATTTTTTTTTGTTTTTTGTTTTTTGTTTTTTTTAGAAGGAGCCTCATTCACAAGCAAGCACACTTCCATGAGACCTAAGAGATGCTTGACAGATTTACTAAGGTCAGAACTGGGGAGAAAAAAAGGCCCTATTAGGACACACACACACACACACACACACACACACACACACACACAAAAGCATGCCCATGTTCCAAGCTGACTGCAGCCATGGAGGAGGTTAGAAACCTAATTAGCAGGAGCCAGAGAAGAATGGCTGCAGAAGCTGCCTGCTGCTGAGGAAGGGGTGAATTATGGAGGGGCAGTCCCCACCATGCCTAGACATGCCTAGTGCCTGCGGCTGAGGCAGGGTTGAGGTGTGGAGAGAGAGTTCCCACCATGCCTGCTGCTGAAGGAGGGGTGATGTGTGAAGAGGCAGTTCCCACCATCCCTAGACATGCCTAGTGCCTGCTGCTGAGGCAGGGGTGAGGTGTGGAGAGAGAGTTCCCACCATGTCTGCTGCTGAAGGAGGGATGAGGTGTGGAGAGACCATTCCCACCATGCCTAAACATCGGAATTGAGTGGCATTGAGAAAGGCTCCATAGGTGTCCACTCCCCACACTAGACACAAGGCAGGAGAGCTGCCTATAGGGAAACATCAGAAAACAGAAAGATAACAGAACTCAAACCCAGCTCAGCCCTAACTGCCTCAACATATCCAAGACTTCAAAGGAGGTCTAGGGAGAGTGTGAAGCTGGGGAGGACCACAAAACAAATTCTGTTTGAAAAATGCCATAACAACATATCTTTGTCAACCAACCAAAAGGAAAATATCTATGATAAATCATCTTTTTGTCTTGTTTTGTTTTTGTTTTTCGAGACAGGGTTTTGCTGTAGCTGTGGAGCCTGTCCTAGCACTAGCTCCTATAGACCAGACTGGCCTCAAACTCACAGAGATCCACCTGTCTCTGCCTTCCAAGCTTAAACAATCTATTGAAGAAGGCAGATGATGTGGAACAGGTGGGGAAAGCCCATCACAGGGATAAGCCTTCTGGAGAGGTAATCAATAAAATGCTGAAAGTTCTAGTAGATTTTATAGCTGTAAAATGTATTCCTTTAACTTGATCATTGACAATCAAAAATAAACATCTAAAGGTATAAATTTAAAAAAAAAAGATTATAAGAGCCAGAGTTCCAGGAAGCTTACTGTTAGATAATGTTCCCTAGTCATGACAGGGAAGCTGCATCCAGGAAATCTCAACAATACAGTTGCCTAAATAAGACCAGTGTAATGAAAACATAAATTGACATCCTGCTGTGGACACAGGAAATGACTCATGGTCTCATCCCTCAGTGAAGAACTGCAGGAGCTCTACGACTGCTAAGAGAAAGGAAAAATTTCTTTCCTGTCCAGATGAGCTCCTATCTATATGGATGTCTGAGCTCAAATGGTCAGTCCTGGACACATATATATACAAGCAACACTAAGTGGATTCAGTAGCTTATGTATACATATCGCAATAATAATTAAGAAGAATCCATGAGTTCATGGGAGGAATTTGGGATGGAAAGAATGGGGTGGAAGTGATGTAGATACAGTGCTCATATATGCAGTTCTCAAAAACAATGAAATAATTTTTAAAGTAAAAATAGAACAAAATATTAAACAGAGATAGTGGCAGATGTCTGTAATTCCAGAATCTTGGAGAGGCACAGAGGAGAATCCTAAGATAAAGGCTAACTTGGGTTGCAGGAGACCCTGCCTTAAAAAATCAAAGCAAGAAAAAAAGTCTCAAGCTATGCCTTACACTGTGTTATTTCTCATACAGACTGGCATAGTATTGAGCAGAGATAAGACATGCCCAAAAGACGTTTTCATCACTTGAAAGCAACTGCAGATTATTCGGCCCAATGTGAAATTGATATGCTTTACTGCACAGATAACTGCTCGCTTGTACGGGAAGTTTCTGACTGCATGTTTCATCATCGCATTCCTCTCAACATTTTGCAACCTACCTTTGAGGATGACCTATAGGTCATTCTAGTGTATGGATTCCACTGTGAATCACAAGTTTGTGCACTATGCTAGTGTTCTGCAATAGAGTTTCCATAGCACTATATTATCTGTGTCCTTACTAATCCTTAAAGCAACTCAATGAGGGAAGCAGGGGAGATGTAAACCTGTCTTCTATACTTGAGGAAATAGTGAACTTTGTATGCATAAAGCTAGTCTTAGAACCAAGACTTAAAATCAAAATCAAGCTTTCTGTCTCTTTGATGATTTAGTCAGTTTCTCTCTCTCTCTCTCTCTCTCTCTCTCTCTCTCTCTCTCTCTCTCTCTC
>NW_004949155.1:1235357-1237432 GCF_000317375.1 Microtus ochrogaster
TCCCAAGTGCTAGGATTAAAGGCATGTGGCACCACCGCCTGGCTTAATCAATTTTTTCTACATAGCACAATTTCACAAGTCCCAGTCTAAAGAAGATAATGGTAATGAGAAGAAATAGTAATACTAATTCAACCAAATGGAAAATATTCATCTTGCATCTCACAAAGAGGGCATAAAAACAAAAAATAAATGTTAGCTACAATGCTACATTAGCATGGACCAGGAAATATCCCCAAATTTGAGTGCTTTGAAGCACAAAACTGTTTCTTATTCATACAGCATTACCAGTGATTATCAGTAAGGATCTCTGATCATCCTGTTCATTTAGAGTCCCAGAGTAAATGATAACAAATTGTACCAATTCTCTTCATGGACACTGGAGCCATGGGTTCAAGCTTCTGGTTAGATTTAACTGGATAACACAAGGCATATGGCTTTTTTGGACCTCAATGTAGAGACAGATGTGCAACTCAATTTTGTGCCAAGGAAGGGGAAAGATACAAATATTATGAAGAAAATAAATGAGTATCACTGTTACAACATATTTTCATAAGTGAACTACAAAATCAGCCACAAAGACACACTTAGAGACTGTGAAATAAAATTAGAACATTATCCAATTCCTGTTCACAGAAATTGAGTTTGGAGAGACCTACACATAGAAGGAATAATTCTCTGGAAGAATTGTTGGTGTCCTGAATGTTCTTTGTTGCCTTTCGAAAGGAATGAATTGGGATACATTCCCTTACCTCAAGCCAAGGGGATGCATTGCAAAATAATGTCCCCTGGGGTTTATGAAGAGACAGAACTTGTATATAATGCAAATGTGGGAAGATAAGTGCCAGACCCTAGTGGTATTTTATGTTCCACAGCCGAATCCAAAGAGAGCTTATGCCTTATCCAGAATACAAGTCAACAAAGACTCTTCTCCAGGAAACAGATGGTCAGGAGATAGGGAGCTAGTTTATATGAATTTGACACATGACAGGTAAAATAGACTCGTTGGTATGGGGTAGGCTGAGACTGAGGGGGCAGGGATAAAAATGGATATCCTAGGAAGTGTTGGTACCCTCAGGGGAACTACATCAAGAGAATCAAGAGATCTTCAGTGAGAGCTGTACTAGGAGTTCACAAAAGTGGCTCTCTCTCTCTCTCTCTCTCTCTCTCTCTCTCTCTCTCTCTTTCTCTCTCACATTTTATGAAATCAAGTCTGTTACCGCTCCAATTTTACAGATGCTGAGCTGAAACTAAGGCATGCAAAGGTCAAACAACTTGTCGGGTTACACAGGTTGTAAATTAGAGTCAAAATTTGAATAAAACTGTCAAATTCCCTAGCTCGGCCCTTAATTATCTAGCTATCCACCCTAGATTTGATTATATTAGTCCATGTATATCACCAAAGGGAAGTTTAAAACTTCACGAAGAACCATTTACTAGATAAATGTGAGGCCAAATCAAATACAATCAATCAAGAAATAAAAAATTTAGAGCCAGGTACAGCTACACATATCTGACATCACAACACTTGACAGGCTGAAACAGAATTATTGGGAGTTCAAGACCAGCTGCAGCTACATGAACCTCTGTAGCTCAGGCAAAAAGTAAGCATCAAATTTATGATTTCTAGAGCTGAAATATAGCCCAGTAGATAGAGTGCTTATCTAACATGCACAGAACCTTGTAACCAGTACTGTGTAAACCAAGGCATGGAGTTATAGTGCTGTAAGCTCAGCAATTTCATACACAGGCTGTAGGAACAGAAGTTCAAGATCAATCTCAGCTCCATATCGAGTTCAAGACCAGCCTAGGCTACTCAAGAGGCTCTCTCAAAAACAAAAAGAGAGAAATGTGAAATTATAAGAAACTGTCTCTTACCAGGCATGGCACATGCCTTTAACCTCAGCACTCAAAAGGCAGAGGCAGAAGGATCTCTGAGTTCAAGGCCAACCTAGTCTACAGAGTGAGTGCCAAAACAACCAGGGCTACACAGAGAGACCCTGTTTCTAAAAACCAAAAACAGAAATGAAGGAAGGAAGGAAGGAAGGAAGGAAGGAAGGAAGGAAGGAAGGAAGGAA
>NW_004949155.1:1238147-1239894 GCF_000317375.1 Microtus ochrogaster
GTTTCTGTGTGATTATTTCAGGTTTAAGCTAGCCTGGAAGCTGGGAACCAGCAAGCAGCCTCCTTCAACAAATTGGCACCAATGTGGTAAACAAAAATCCATTTAAAAACCTGAGAAAGCTTAATTCTGGACACAAAAATACAGAGTTTAACACAGCTTCTTGCTGTTTACTAGCAGCATTTCACAACTCCTTTAAGAGAGATTTTCCTGACTCAGCTGTATCAAAAAAGAGCCATGCTGTTTTAAAATGCTGGCTTTCTGGACCATGCTGCCAGCACGACCTTTGGCTCTTCATGAGACAGAGCATTTGAATGGGGTTTGTGAGCAGCGTGTTGCAACTTGCATGGTGGAAACATGGACCTGCTGTGTGCCTAGAGGTGGGACAGTGCACGCAGCTCAGGGGCACAAGCAGCTCTACCATGCTGGACTGGGTGGGGCAAGCAGGTAGTATCATACATATACTAGTAATGGTGCAGCTAAAGTTTATAAGACACACTTAAGATTTTAAAAAGTGCTCCTGGACAGTAAAGAATGATAGATACATGATAGATACACAATAAAGACAAATCCAGATGAAAGGGAACTCTAAACAAGTCACAATGTTGGATAAATGTACATAGGCTTGGGAGAGAGAAGAAAAAGAATATAAAGAGTCATAAAAAAGTTAATCGTTTTTTTTAAGTCTTTAAAGAGACAGAGTACAGATAGCCATAGATCAAAAGGAGTAAAAAAAAAATAAGCCATATAAAAATAAAAAAATCACAAGAGAGTCTGGATTATGTATATTGTTGTGTTATCTTTAAATTTTTAACTGTAAATGAACTAAGTACAGAGAGATATTTCATTGTATGGGCTGCTAAGCTAAACCAGCATATGTATTTTAAAGGTATCATGACTTCCAATGGGCCTAAGGATATGTTGCTTTGAAAAGGAGATTCTTCTTTTGTTTCTACAGAGGATAAAAACCTGTGGATTGCTTCCAGACTGATGTGGTTTGATGGAATAAGACCCCCTGAAAGGTTGCCTTGAATATCCCTGAAAAAATTATTTGGCCCAATAAACAGCAGAAAGAAGTTTAGACAAACCTATGCCCATATTCCCAAATATTGTTTTTAAATATTTCTTTATATTTAAAGGGGAATATGATATAGATATATAATTTGCATTGGTATAGATCTTGGTTTATTGATACAAATTTAAGGTCAATTTTGTTATATATATAATTGTGCTCTTGATTAAGGTATTGTGTTTGTATAGCTCATTTAAAAATGTAATGTATAATTTAAAAATATAGTTTAATAGAGATTTATCTATAATAGTCAAGATTGTAGTCATTTTAGTTAGATTTTCTAGATGTACAGAGATGTATTTCAGATAGATAGGTATTCTTCAAATCTTTCAGGACATTCAGAATATGCATTTAAAATGTTTTAATAACTTAGGACTTTTCATGACAATGAGACACATCTGCTTCTGGCAGCACCAATTACTTCAAGAGAAAGATGGGCATCAAAGAGGCTCCTTATGGAGTTGGTTAGCCATTTGGGCAAGAAACTGCTCCTGTCTAGACTGCTGAACTAGACATGTAGGACCCACAAAAAATAACTGCTGAACCTGCCTAAAGGTGAGACAATCTTTTGGGGTTCCTGTGTCATAAAAGAGTCTGCCAGACATTCTGCAGGACATAAAAGAAAATGACTGACAAACTGTCAATGTAGGCAGAACTGTCTTTAAATTTTCCTGATTC
>NW_004949155.1:1240524-1241650 GCF_000317375.1 Microtus ochrogaster
GTGTTGATTTTATTGGTTAATAAATAAAGAAAACTGGCTTGGCCTATAACATGGGAAGAGGAAGGCAGAGTTAGGAGGAGCCATGGAGCCGCTGCTGAGACAGATGTGCTAAAATTTTGCTGGTAGGCCATGACCTTGTGGTGATGAACAGATTAATGGAGATGGGTAAAGAAATTGAAGAAAAAAATTGAAGAAAAGACAAAAAAATGGAGGATATGAATAAATTCCTTAAAGAAAGTCAAGAAAAAACCAATTGAAGAAAACTAATAAAATCATTCAAGATCTGAAAGTGAAAATAGAAGCAATAAAGAAAACACAAACTGAGGGGATTTTAGAAATGGAAAATCTAGGCAAATAAACAGGAATTACAGAGGCAACCATCACTAACAGTATTAAAGAAATGAAAGAATCTCAGGTGCTGAAGATACAATAGAAAAATAGATACATCTGTCAAAGAAAATGTTAAATCTAAGAAATCCCTGACACAGAAGGTGCAGAAAAGCTGGGATACCATGAAAAGACCAAACCAATGAATAATAGGAATAGAAGGAGAGGAATCTCAGTTCAAAGACCCAGAAAATATTTTCAACAAAATCATGAAAGAAAATTTCCCTAACCTAAAGAAGGATATGCCTATAGAGGTACAGAAAGCTTACAGAATACCAAATAGACTGGATCAGAAAAGGGAGTCCTTTTACCACATAATAATCAAAACACTAAACATACAGAACAAATAAAGAATATTAAAAGCTGCAAAAGTTTTTTTTTCAAAAAAAAGGCAAGTAACATAAAGGAAGACCTATTAAAATCACATCCGACTTCTCAATGGAGACTCTAAAAGCCAGAAGGGCCTGGACAGATGTGCTACAGATTCTAAGAGACCACAGATGCCAACCAACACTACTATGTCCAGAAAAACTTTCAATCCCAGGCTGGCCTCAAACTCGTGATCCTTCTCCCTTCATTTCTTTCAATGAATACTACTGGCATGTGCCACCACTGGATCTAGAAAAGAGAATGGATATGAAAACATCCACACCTCAAAATCAAAGATAGACATTACCTCATAGAAAAGGGTTTGACAAAGATTTTCCAAGCAAATGAACCTAAGAAACAAGCTGATGTA
>NW_004949155.1:1242885-1244984 GCF_000317375.1 Microtus ochrogaster
GTAGCTGAGTTGATCATCCCACCAGCCCTCCTGAATTATCACCATCAGGTTAACCTCCCAAGTACTACCCCAGCTTGCTTATCCAATGCCTCAAGCAGCAAGAGCAGGGCCTGTTCTCTTACTCTCACATCCTCAGGCCAGCTCACCAATATCCAAATCACCAGGGCCAGCTCTGCTGTGTTGCCTAGACAAGGAGCAATGCTCACTCTCCTATGTACTGCAGCTGGTTAGAGTTAGGACCAGCTCTACCGCCTGCCACAGGTAGCAAGGGAGGGAAACTCTCCTTAGTCCACATCACCAAATTACAAACAGTGGTGGGGCCAGATCATACTTAACTCCCCCCCCAACAGGGTCAACTCTACTGAGCTACCTAGAAGAGGTGCAGGGCCTGTACTACCTAGTGCTACAGCTGATGAGGGGCAAGAACAACTCTCCCACATGCCACAGATGATGAGGGAGAGGGGGAGGGAAGGCATCTCTCTCTCATCCACATGAGCACATGGCAGATGAAGGGCAGGACCAGCTCTCCTGTTCTCACAAACTCAGGGCTGAGTCCCCTGTACCCCTATCACCAAGGTCAACCCTACTGTGATGCCCAAGAGAGATGTTGCCCATTCTCTGGAGTGCTGCAGCCAGTGAGGGATGGGACCCTGTGTGACCCTTGGTTATCACTGTGGTCCAGGCAGCAGTCCAGATCATGGACATTAACATATGGCACAGGTGTTTGCTGCTGAATGGCCATAGACCCATACGTGGCCCTCAGTAGCAGCACAAGCAGGGACCGCACTATGGCCTCATGTGCTTTCACAGGTTACTTACGTCAGGCTGTTCAAATCAACCCCCTCATGTCCATATCCACCTCTTTTTATAGTACTCAAGCTGTTCTACTTCTTTCTCTCTCATCTCCCCACTCTATAGCTGCTCATCATAGTGTGTCTCATGCTATTGGTAGGCCATGCATTAGGAGGGGTATTGCAAGTCTTTCTCCGTCCTGTCTGCCAGCTCCCAAATTAATACACTGAGACTTAACAATTATGAAAGCTCAAGCAATAACTTAGACTTGTTTCTAACTAGTTCTTATAACAACCCATTTCTTCGAATTTATGCTCTACATCTGACTGGTGACTCAGCCTTCTTTTTCCCAGTATTCTCTCTGCCCCTAAAATCTTGCCTACCTATTGGCCATTTAGATTTTTATTAAACAAATTACAGTTACATATCTTCAAACAGTGTAAAGGAATAGTCTACAACAAAGTTTTCTCTGTGTATCTTTAAGTGTTTGCCCAATCCAGAGCTCCCAATTGAAATAAATCTCTGGCCAAAGTTAGATGCAACACTTTAGGGAGAGATAAAGTCCTGGAAAAGGCTACAGTCACCATAGCTTATAGCACCATCTTGATTCCAGAAGGGGACTTTTGGTTGCTGGACTTAAATTCTTTGATCACTGGATACCAGTAGTCAGCCTCAGGAGGAGGAAGTCACAAATAAGAGAATAGTCCTTAGTGGCTAGTTTCGGGAATGTTAATCTAATGCTTTGACAAAGTAGAGGAAATGGAGAAGTGTAAAAGGCAAAACCTGTCCTCTCCCCTTTCCCTCCCCACTTCCCTTCCACCCTCTCTTCTCCCCCAGTTCCCAATTTTCTCAGGAGAACTTGTCTATTTCCCCTTCCCAGGGGCATCCATGTATGTTTCTCTTAGGATTCTCCTTGTTACTTAGCTTCTCTGGAGCTGTGGACTATAGGCTGGCTACCCTTTGCTTTACAACTAATATCTACTTATGAGTAAGTACATACTGCATTTGTCTTTTTGAGTCTGGGTTACCTCACTTAGAAGGCTTTTTTTAGTTCCATCCATTTGCCTGCAAATTGCAAGATGTCATTGTTTTTTACCACCAATAGTACTTCATTGTGTAAATGTACCATATTTTCTTTATCCATTCTTCAGTTGAGGGGCATCTAGCTTGCTTCCAGGTTCTGGTTATTACAAATAATGCTGTTATGAACACAGTTGTGCGAATGTCTTATGGTATGAGTGTGCATCCTCTGGGTATATGGGAGAACGGGATGGTCGAGATGGGTAAGGACAGAAAGGAAGAGCAAG
>NW_004949155.1:1246234-1253658 GCF_000317375.1 Microtus ochrogaster
TGTATATATTCCACACTTTCTTCATCCATTCTTCCATTGAAGGACATCTAGGTTGTTTCCAGGTTCTGGCTATTACAAATAATGCTGCTATGAACTGTCATCATAGAACTTTCATCTAGCAACTGATGGAAGCAGATGCAGAGATTCACAGTGAAGCACTGGGCTGAGCTCCAAAAGGCCAGTCGAAGGAAGAATAATATGAACAAAGGGGTCAAGACCATGATGGTGATACCTACAGTAACAGCTTACCTGAGCTGATGGGAGCTCATTGGCTCCAGATTAGCAGTGGGGAAACCATCATAGGACCAAACTAGGCCCTCTGAATGTGAGTGACAGTTGTATGATTGAGGCAGACTGTGGGGCCACTGACAGTGGGGCTAGGATTTATCCCAAGTGTTTGAGCTGGTTTTTTGGAGCCCATTCTCTTTAGAGGGATACCTTGCTCAGCCTAGCTATAGTGAGGAGGGCCTTGGTCCTGCCTCAAAATGATGTGCCAGACTTTGTCACCTTGCCATAGGAAACCTTATCCTCTCTGAGGAGTGGATTAGGGAAGGGTGGGGAAATGTGGGAAAGCAGGAGGAGGGGAGAAAGTGGAAACTGGGATTGGTATGTAAAATGAAAAAAAATGTTTAAAAAGGTAAATAAATACATTTAAATAATTTTTTAAAAAGTTTTAAAAACCTGTCTTCACCATGTTTACCATGTTGGGCCTGCTAAAGTCCTTCACAGCTCTCTACTGAGTGACTGCTGAGTCAAGGCATAAAAAAATAAGTTAAAGGTTTCCTAGAATTCAATGACAATGAGTGCACAACATACCAAAAATTATGGGCCACAATGAAAGCAGTGCTACAGTAAAGTTCAGAGCACTAAGTGTCTGCATAAAGAAATTACAGAGATTTCATACTAGAAACTTAACAGCATACCTGAAAGCTCAAGAACAAAAAAAAGTAAGTACACCCAAAATGAGTAGATAGAAAAAAATAATAAAACTGAGGATTGAAATCAATAAAATATAAACAATGAGAAGAAAACAAAGAATCAATAAAATAAGAATTGGTTCTTTGAGAAAATCAACAAGAAAAGCTAATATCAATACTCCTCAAATTACTTCACAAAATAAAAACAGAAGGAACATTGCCCAAAGTAAACCAAGATAAGATAATTTAAACAGATCTATAACTAACAACAAAATTGAAGTAGTAACTTAAAATCTCTCAGGCTGGGGAGACAGCTCCATGGGTAAAGAACTTGCTGTGCAAACATGGACATGAGTTAAGCTCTCCAGAGTCTACATAAAAGCAAATGGTGGTGGTCTATAACCTCAACATGTGGGGAGTGCAGACATAGAACCAACCAGTCAGGCTAAAATTGTGAGCTCCAAGTTAAGTAACAGACTCTGTTTCAAAAAAATAGAGAAAGTGATTACAGAAAACACCCAACTTCAGCTTCTGACCTCTAAAGATGCACACATATGTGAGTGAAACATTTGCATACACTGATATGCAAATCCACACACAGATGTGCACACACACAAAGGAACATGCCGAGATCCAAATGGTATTCATTATTTGTAGACAGAAGTTTCTGTCCCTCCTAGTCCTGCAGTCAGTCAGTCCAAACAAAACACACAAAGGTTTATATTATTCATAAACTGGTTTGTCTATAAACTCAGTCTTATCATTAACTAGTTCTTACAACTTAAATTAACCCATAATTTTTGTCTATGTTGAACCACGTGACTTTGCACCTTTTCTCAGTGAGGCATTCTCATTTTGCTTCCATTGTGTTTGGCTAGAGATTGTGTCTCTGCCTTTCCTCTTCCCAGAATTCTCTTATTCTGGTCAACCTGCATATACTTCCTGCCTGGCTACTGGCCAAACAGCATTTTACTAAGCCAACATGCGTAACAAATATTTACAGTATATGAGAGCATTATCCCACAGCAATTATTCTCCTTGATATACTGAAAAGTAAACATTGCAATGTAAAATTAACTAGTTTTAATAGTTAGATGAATCAGATTTTATATAATAAGAAAGATAAGGAAACAAAGATATTCAATACAAATTTACCCAAAACTAAGCATTCATGAAAAATAAGGAAGACATATCCAGAATGATTATAATCCTTGTTTCTGCAATTGTATTCATGATTATAGTTGATATTTAAAATGATCTTCTACAATTTATTCCTTTGTTCCTGTCCCTGGTCCCTTTGCCCTCAGCAAAGATGATAAAATTAGTATAATTTATGATACCACAATGGCCTCTAAGTATATTAGTGGAAGGAAGAATTGTACATTTCTCATTTTTTGAGAAAAGCATATAAAAAGCTAAGAGAAACCAAACACAAGACTTATTATAGCAATTAGCCAAGGTGCTAATACAAAAGTCTTGAACAAAATTTAAAGTTCTACTTAAGTGAATAGAGAAATTGTAAGAAAGTGAAAAAAACTGAGCCAGGCAGTGGTAGCACAAGCCTTTAATCTCCGCACTTAGGAGACAGATCCACTTAGGTGGATCTGTCAGAGTTTGAGGCCAGCCTGATCTACAAAGAGAGTTCTGGACAGCCAGGGCTGTTACACAGACAAATCCTGTCTTGAAAAACAAAACCAAAAGTGAGAAAATCATATTGTCAGTATAGAGGATATCATAGTGCGCTGGATGGAAGATCAAACCAGACACAGCTTTCCCCTCAGATAAAGCTTAATCTGGACCAAGGCCCTCATTCTCCTTAATTACATGAAGAAATGAATAAAGGCCAGAAGATCTGAAACCAGCAAAGATTGGTAGATGATATTTAATAAGCAGTCTCCCCTAACAGAAAAGCACAAGAAGCAGCAGAAAGTGCCAACATAAAAATTTCAAATTATACAGAAAATCTAAGATTATTACGAAGGCAATGATGACACTAAACAATGAAATTTTCATGGCAGTGCTAAGGATTGAGCCAAGGTTCTTGTATATAGCAGCCATTTGTTCAACCACTAAGTTATGCTTCCAGCCCTTGGTTTTGCTTACTTGCTTTTGAGATGTAGTCTTAGTATGTGCCCCATGAGGTTCTGAAATTCGCTATGTATCCAGGCTTGCCTCATACTCCTAATCCTCCTATCTCAGCCACCTGAGTCCTATTATGGTCATGTGCCACCATGCCATGCCATGCCCAATTATCAAGGGGAATCTTTTATTACTTCTTATTTTAATTCATTAATTTATTTTTTAAGAAAACTATCTTTTGGGACTGGAGAGATGGCTCAGTGGTTAAGAGCACTGGCTGCTCTTCCAGAGGTCCTGAGTTCGATTCCCAGCAACCACATGGTGGCTCTCAGCCATCTGTGATGAGATCTGGCGCCCTCTTCTGGCATGCGGGCATACATGGAGGCGGAATGTTGTATACATAATAAATAAATAAAATCTTTAAAAAAAAGAAAACTATCTTTTTTCACTTTACATACAAATCTCTGTTCCCACTCCCTCCCCTTTTCCTGCTCCCTCCACCTTCCTCTCACCTCACCCACCCCATTTACTCCTCAAAGAGGGTAAGGTTTCCCATGGGGAGTCAACAAAGTCTAGCACATTGCTTTAAGGCAGGACCAAGGCCCTCCCCGACTATATCTAGGCTGAACAGGGTATCCCTTAAAAGAGAACAGGTTCCAAGAAGCCAGTACAGCAGTATGGATAAATGCTGGTGCCATGGCCAGTGGCCCCACAATATGTCCCAGCCATAAAACAGTCACCACATTCAGAGGGCCTAGTTCGGTCCTATGCTGGTTCCCCTGCTATCAAGTCAGAGTTGGTGAGCTCCCACTTGCTCAGGTAAGCTCTTTCAGTGGGTGCACCCATCATGGTCTTCACCCCTTTGATCATATTCTCACTCCTCCCTCTCTTCAACTGGACCTTAGGAGCTCAGCTGGTAAGCCACAGTCACACGGTGATACAGAGCTTAATAGAAATGGGTTAAATCAATATGTAAGAGTTAGCCAATAAGAATCCAGAGCTAATGGACCAAGCAGTGATTTAATTAATACAGTTTCTGTGTGATTATTTTGGGGCTAAGTAGCTGGGAACAAACTAGCGGTCTCCCTACAACACGCACTGTGCTCATACTTCCGAGTCTGAGTTATCTCACTCAAGATGGTCTTTTTCTAGTTCCATCCATTTGCATACAAGATGTCATTGTTTTTTACCGCTGAGTAGTAATCCATTGTGTGAATTTACCACGTTTTCTTTAACCATTCTTTGGTTCAGGGGCATCTAGGTTGTTTCCAAGTTCTGGATATCATGAATAATGCTGCTATGAACATAGTTGAGCAAATGTCATTATAGTAAGGTTGAGCATCCTTTGGGTATATGCCCAAGAGCGGTATTGTTGGGTCCTGATGTAGGTTGGTTGCAAATTTTCTGAGAAACTGCCATACTGATTTACAAAGTAGCTGTACAAGTTTGTACTCCCAACAGCAATGGAAGAGTGTTCCCGTAACTCTGCATCCCCTCCAGCATAAGCTATCATTGGTGTTTTTTTTTTTTTTGTCTTAGTTAGCTATTCTGGTATCTCAGAGTCATTTTGATTTGCATTACCCTAATGGCTAAGGATGTTGAACATTTCCTTAAGTGTCTTTCAGCCATTTGATATTCTTCTGTTGAAAATTCTGTTTAGATCTGGACCCCATTTTTAATTGGTTTATTTGGTATTTTGGTGTCTAATTTCTTGAGTTCTTCATATATTTTGGAAATCAGTCCTCTGTCTGATGTGGGGTTAGTGAAGATCTTTTTCCATTCAGTAGGCTGCCTTTTTGTCTTATTGATTGTGTCCTTTGCTTTACAGAAGCTTCTCAGTTTCAAGAGGTCTCATTTATTTATTGTTGCTCTCAGTGTCTGTGCTACTGGAGTTATATTTAGGAAGTGGTATTCTGTGCCCATGTGTTGAAGACTTCGCACTTTCTCTTCTATGAGGATCAGTGTAGCTGAATTTATATTGAGATCTTTGATCCATTTAGACTTGGGTTTTTTGCATCATGATAGATATAGGTCTGTTTGCATTCTTCTACATGCTGACATCCAGTTGCACCAGTAACATTTGGTGAAGATGCTTACCTTTTTTCCATTGTATACTTTTAGCTTGTTTGTCAAAAATCAGGTGTTCATCGCTGTGTGAATTAGCATCTGGGTATTAGATTCAATTCCATTGGTCTACCTGTCTGGTTTTATGCCAATGCCAAGCTGTTTTCTTTACTGTAGCTCTATAATAAATAAAATTCCTGATGTCAGGAATGGTGATGCCTCCAGAAGTTCCTTTACTGTACAGGATTGTTTTGGCTATCTTCGGTTTTTTGGGTTTTTTTTTGTTTTTCCAAGAAAAGTTAAATATTGCTTTTTTTCAAGGTCTGTGAAGAATTGTGTTGGGATTTTGATGGGGATTGCATTGAGTGTGGAGATTGCTTTTGGGAGGATTGCCATTTTTATTATGTTGATCCTACCTATCCAAGAGCATGGGAAATCATTTTATTTTCTGATATCTTCAATTTCTTTCTCCAAAGACTTAAAGTTCTTGTCATACAGGTCTTTAGCTTCTTTGGTTAGTGTTACTCCAAGATATTATAAGCTATTTACAGCTATTGTGAATACTGATATTTCTCTGATTTCTTTCTCAGCAAATTTATCATTTGTATATAGGAGGGGCTACTGATTTTTTTTGAGTTGATATTGTGTCCTTTCATATTACTGAAGGTGCATATCAGTTGTAGGAGAGTTCCTTTGTCGAATTTTTAGTGTCACTTATGTATACTATCTCATCATCTGCGAATAGCAAAATTTTACTTCTTCCTTTTTAATTTGTATCCCCTTAATCTCTTTTTGTTGTTTTATTGCTCTAGCTACAGCTTTGAGTATTATGTTGAACAGATATGAAGAGAGCGGACTGCCTTGTCTTGTTACTGATTTTAGTGGAATGACTTTGAGTGTTATTTAATTTGGTGTTGGCTGTCAGCTTGCTGTATATCGTATGCATTATGTTTAGATACAGTCTTTAATGTTACATTGCCTTTTTTCTTTGCAGCTCTTAATATTCCTTCTTTATTCTGTATGTCTAGTGTTTTGAGTATTATATAGTAAAGGGACTTTTTTGTTCCAGTCTATTTGGTGTTTTGTAAGCTTCTTGTACCTTTATAGGTATATCCTTCCTTAGGTTGGGAAAGATTTCTTCTATTATTTTGTTGGATATATTTTCTGTGCTTTTGAGCTGGACTTCTTCTCTATTTTCAGATTTGTTTTTTTCATGGTGTCCCAAATTTCCTTATTGTTTGTGTTAAGAATTTGTTGGATTTAACATTTTCTTTGACTGATAAATCTATTTCTTTTATCATATTTTCAATGCCTGAGATTCTCTCTTCTATCTCTTATATTCTGGTGTTTATGCTTGCATCTACAGTTCCTATTTGTTTACCCAGATCTTCCATTTCAATAATTCCCTTGGTTTGTGTTTTCTTTATTGCCTCTATTTCAGTTTTCAAGTATTGAATTGTTTGAACTGTTTGTTTCATCTATTTGATGGGGGTTTTATTTTTTTGGTTTTCTTGGATTTCTTTAAGAGATTTATTGATTTCTTCTGATTTTTTTGTTTGTCTTTTCCTCCATTTACTTAGGGGAATTTTTTATTTCCTCTTTAAGGTCTCTAACATCTTCAGAAAGTTAAATTTACATCATCTTTTTCTGCTGCTTCTGTGTTAAGATGATCAGGTCTTCCTTTTGTATGACCACTGGGTTCTGGTGTTACCATGTTACTTTTTAGGTTGTTGAATGACTTCTTGCATTGACGCCTACACATCTCTCCCTACAATTGGGGTTGTCAGTGTCTTCGCCTTTTGATTCAATCCTTGCAGGCAGTGTCTGAGTCTCAGGGATCCTCTCTTGTTGTTGCAGTTGCTGTCTCTGTCTCAGGGAGCTACTGAGGTCTCCTGGAATGGCTGGGGATGGGAGTGAAGTGGGACTCGTAGCTTACATTCTCAACCCAACTACAGAGTTTTTCAGTGTAGGCAAAACAATCTTTTATTTGAAAAATACACCATATAGGACCTTAGGTGTTGAAGAAAAGACACCTACACCTGGCTTCAAAAGACAGGTTACATTAGAATATAATGCAGCTCTTGACTTAAGTTAAAACCAATTCTCTTTCACCATTCTGGGTGTGTGAAAGGCTTTTCAAAACTATAATAAGCCTACTATATGTGCTTTGAACATGGAATAGTAGATTGATGTGAACTCAACTGTTTTACAACCAAGTTTGCTAAAAAAAAAAAAAGCCCACTTCTAAGTGAGCTTCCTTTTGAAATATTACTGAGTATTGACAAGACACCTTTTTGCTGAACTGTTCTGATAGTGATGAGCAGGGATTTTTACTACAGGGATTAGTATCTTTTTTTTTTTTTT
>NW_004949155.1:1253836-1261741 GCF_000317375.1 Microtus ochrogaster
GACTGTAGGCTTTGTTTTAGTTTGTTGTTGTTTTTGTTTGTTTCTTTGCTTGCTTGCTTGTTTTCCTAGATAGGGATTATCTGTATGCTCCTGGCTGTCCTGAAACTCACCCTGTAGACAAGGCTGGCCTGGAACTCAGAGATCCCCCTGCCTCTGCCTCCTAAGAGCTGGGATTAAAGGTGTGTGCCAACAATGCCCAGTTTATAGATATCATTTTAATAATGAACCTTTTAATAATCTAACAAAGTAAATTGAAAATCCGTTGAAAAATATTTGCATTCTATGTGGCATTAAAAACAAATGTGGGACTATGGAGCTGTCTCGTGGGGTCAAAGCACTGATACCCAAACATGACCAGAGTTCAAGCCCAGAATCCATGTTAAAAACAGGATATAGAAAAAGTACGTGAAACACTGCAAGATATAGGCATAGCAAAGGACTTTTAAAACAATATCCTGTTTGCTCAAGAAATAATGCCAACAACTGACAAATGTGACCTTATTAAATTACAGAAGTCTCTGTACAGCAAAGGACACAGTCAATCAAGTGAAGAAGTAGCCTACAGAATGTGAGAAAAATCTTCACCAATCATACATTCAACAGAGAAATAATATCTTTTAAGATTTATTTATTGAGTGTGACCCAGCCATAAAAGAAGCAAGATGTGACTGCCTCACCGAATAAGATACTGAGCCACATGGCTAACACAGACAAGAATAATGGGCTAATATAAGTTATAAGTGTTAAGAAGAAGCCTGAGCTAATGGGCCAATCAGTTTATAACTAATGTAGATAGACCTCTGTGTGATTTCTTTGGTACTTAATGATTATGGGAACCGGGCAAGACAGAAAACCTCAGACAACAGAATGGCGTCCATGTGGACAACTGCATCCACATAAAGCCTGAGAGAGTTTGGGAAGTTATTCTAGACAAAAAATAATAGAGCAAAGCATGGTTTATCGATAGCAGCACTTCCTCGGGTGGGCTCTGCTTGCTAGAGGCTAGCTTTTTCATTTGGGAGAGGCTTCCTGACTCAGCTTTAGTTGCAAAACCTTGCAGCTCTTTTAAGAGGTCCTGCTACAAAACACTTAAATGGTGCTGATAAAAAGCTAACTGCATGCTTTTTGCTTTTCAGCCATAGCAGGAAAAAAGCTGTGCCATTTTAAAATGCTAGTTTTCTGAGCAGTCCTGCCAGTGCAAACTCTGACTCTTTCAGGCAGGAGGTCTGGCTACAGAGCATTTGACTGTGCAAATTTGTGAGCAGACTGCTGCAGCTTGCTTAGTGGCAGGGGCCTTGAAATGTCTTAGAGTTGTGGAAATAAACATGGTTACAGACAGTACCTCCACCATGAAGCTGGAATCTCAGAAAGCTAAAGAATGGGCTGGATCCAGCCATCAAAGCCACAGCTTTAATCCTAGTCATATTGCCTAGCAAATTAAAGACTCATGAGGTCAGAAAAAGAAAGATATACAGTAAGGAGATATTCAAAGACAAAGAAAACCTCTAAATGGTTTACAGTGTGTTTAAAAAAATATATGCAGGCTTGGGAAAGAAAATAAAAAGGTCAAAGTCCTTAAAATAAAAAAGAAAGAAAGAGAGTAGCTGGGTGTGGTGATACATACCTTTAATCCCAACACTTGGGAGACAGAGGCAGACAGACCTCTGTGAGTTCTAGGACAATCTGGACTATGGAGTGAGTTGCCGGACAAAGATACACAGAGAAACCCTGTCTCAAAAAGCCAAAAAATAAGAATAAAAATAAAAGAAATAGAGGTTAAAATAAAGCCACGTAAAGATGAAAAATACTCAGAGCATCTGGATACTGTATGTTATTATGTTCTCTTTGAATTATTTGAGTGCTGAGGAAGGAGCAACAGCTGCCAAAAGATATTTGTTTATAAATGCTGCTGAATTAATCTAAGGTAGGTATTTTGGAAATACCTTAACCTCAAAATTGAAGTCAAAAGATATGTTACTTTGGAGAATAGGTTTTGCTTCTATTTCCACAGAAAATGAGAGGCTATGGATTTATTCTGAGTTAAGAAAAATCAGGTTTGATCAAGGAAGACCACCTGAGAAATCTCCGGTAGGAACAGATGGCCCAGATGTCTGAGTTCTACATCCAGAACAGATTTAAGACTGCTGCCTGAGATGATCAAGTCCTGACAGGATACTCCAGTCAGGACTTGATCATAATTCTAATTTTTTTTAGGTCACCATAAGATTATTAGTACCCCCAGCCAGCAGGAAGTAGCCTGGAAAACTATGCTTACATTCCCAAAATCTAGACTACGGATATTTTCTTTTGTTTAGAATGTTGGTTACAAATTGTTATGGATAACAGTCAGGAAAAAAAGCTAAAAAGAGGGGGATATTAGATTCAGAGTTCTTATTTTAAAAAAAGAGAGGGGGAAGTGGTGTGGGACAATGGTCTGTATTCTGTCAATTATATTTTAAATAAACACTGATTGGCCAGTAGCCAAGCAGGAAATGTAGGCAAGACAACCAGACAGGAAGTAGAGGTGAGCCAATGAGAACAGGGGAATTCTGGGAAGAAGGAAGTCCTAGTCTGCACTGTGACCCAGCCATAGAAGAAGCAAGATGTGACTGCCTTGCTGAATAAGGTAATGAGCCATGTGGATAACATAGACAAGAATAATGGGCTAATAAAAGTTATAAGAGTTAATAAGAAGCCTGAGCTAATGGGCCAATCAGTTTATAACTAAAAAAAATATTTATTTGTTTGTTTATTTATTTATTTATTATGTGGGGTGTTCTGCCTGTACATATGCCTGAATGCCAGAAGAGACCACTAGGTCTCATTACGGATGGCTGCTAGCCGCCATGTGGTTGTTAGGAATTGAAATCAGGACCTCTTGAAGAGTAGCCAATGCTCTTAACCTTTGAGCTATCTATCCATCTCCCCATGGGAATTATTTTTAACAAAATCATAGAAGAAAATTTCCCTAGTTTAAAGAAAGAAATACCTGTTAAGCTTCAAAAGGCACAAAAAAAAAAGCAAGCAGATTGGTCCACAAAAGAACTAACTCACTGTGACACATAATAATCAGAACACTAAATGTACAGAATAAACAAAGGCTCTCAAAAGCCTGTAAGGGAAAAATACCAAAATGCATATAAAGATAGGCCTATTGGAATAACATTTGACTTTTCACTGGAGAGTCTAGATGCCAGAAAGGCCCTGACTAATGTCCTAAAAACTCTAAAAAGACAGACACTAGCCCAGACTACTATACATATCAAAACTATCAGACATAATCAACAGAGAAAGGAAAATGTTTTGTTACATCCAATCTATTGTGCAAAACAAGAAAGGAGAGAGAGACAACACTTATGGTTCCAAAAACTTCAACAAATCACATAAGTGGAGTCACTAATCCATCAGGGCAGCAAAATAAGGACTCAGGTGTCTTGCTTTTCCTGGCAGCCCTGAATAGGGGCAGACGTGGAGTTTATAAGCACAAACATAAACACACCTGTGACAAGTTACAGTTACAATTATCACAATCAGGAGACAAGTATTGGTTCAATTCCTACCACATATAAGATGGTTCACAACTATCTGTAATTCCAGTCCCTGGTGATCTTGTGTCCTCTGCTAGCTTTCACCATTACCATATAAATGATATGGGACACAAACCTTTATGCATAAAAAGCATTCATACACATAAAACAAAGATTTAACTCTATTCATGAAAAAACCCAATGCCAGATGAATTCAGCACAGTACTCTATCAGATCTTCAAAGAAGAGCTAATTCCAATACTCCTCAAATTGTTCTACAAGGTAGAAACAGAAGGAACATTGCCCATTTCTTTTTTACAAAGCCACCATTATATTATACCAAAACTGCAAAAAGACTAAACAAGAGAGAAAATTATAGACCAATATTTGTTATAAACATATGATGCAACAATTTTTCAATGAAATATTTGCAATTCAAATTCAAGAACACCTCAAAAAGATCATTCACCATGACCAAGTAGGGATCTCTGTATCCCAGAGATACAGGGATGGTTAAACACATCTAAATTGATAAATGTAATCCACCATGTAAGCAGGCTGAAATATAAAACTCACATGACCATCTCATTAGAATCATGCTGAACACATCAAATGGGGGAACATAAATAATCCCAAGGTAACTCTGAATAGAGTATACTAAGGTTTTTCTTTATTAAAAAAGGAAAACTCATAGAACAGGAATGGGGTCCAGCATCTAAGTGTGGAACATGGGAAGAAGAGGGGTGAGTGGGCAGGACCATGACTTTTTTGGTACCCCCAAAGCCACACCTCAACCTGGTCCAGCCTCTCAAAGGCCACTGGCTGGAGGAGGCTCCCCATCACCTCCCCCTTTAGTCTAAATAAAAGAGTTCCAAACCCAATACAAAAGTATATACAATAAGAATAGATATCAAATATAAAAATTAGAGCATAACAATATTAAGCAAGGAACATATGCTAAATGTTTCAATAATCATTCTATCCTAAGGAGTCTAAGTCATGTATTAGAAATGGATTGGCTAAATCATAAGAGGAAAGTAACTATGACTTCTACTCCTTTGAAGACCCGAGAAGGGAGATAATATTACTTGAGTAGGCAGGAAGTGCAATCAAGCAGCTTCTAAAGTATGCAGTAGATGACAGAGACAACTGGCTACTTGGGCAATCACCTAAAGTCTCATTTGTAATGTTGAAGCAACCAACTTTGGCTAAGGCCTAGAATAACTGGCAGACCATTTTCAGAGGCGGGAAAATTTTTCAAAACTGTCTTACCCTGTCTTGGCAAGGTTTGGCGGTCTTTTTTCTTGTATCCTGCTTGTCCAGTCTGGATACCTTTTGTCAATGGTTGAGGCATAGGCAGTTCTTTGTTCAAAGGCCAGTTTTGCCAAGAAGAAAACAAGCTCCAAGTGGAGTGTCTTCGGTAATTTGATCTTGGAAAGCCTCAAATTCTTTTGATTTTCCCTGTTGTTCTAAAATTTTTGCCTCTTCTTGCCAATAGCAGTTCCATAGCAGCTGGTGTCTGTTTTCTGGGTGGTTAATTGAAGCCAATCTTGTGGGGTAGCCTTATTGCTTGAAGCCCATGTTTTCACAATTTCCCTAACAAATGTTGGCTGCAGGCCATAAGATACTATTGTTTGCTTAATTTCTTCTAGGTCACTCATACCTATAGGTTGCAATGCATATTCTTTGACTACCTTAGGGTATTTTCTGCCAGATGTTTTCTCAGAGGAAATTACCAGATAGGCAGTTAAAACTCTAGGTAAGTAATCCCAGAGTTTGGCATGTACTGATGAGGCTAAATCCTGTCCTTGTACCTTCTGCCCCTGCTCATCAGTTTCAATAATTTCCTCAATATTTTCAAATCTTTTTACCTCCCTTTTGTAAAGTCTGAATCTCCTGTCCAGTGTTCCATTCTAATACCCTCATTGATTATTCCAAGGTATGAAATTTGTCCAGTAAAGATAAAATTTTGTCCTTTGACATAATTTTGATATATTGCCTTTCTGGAAATATACCATATCTGTTAATCTATCATAACTTTTCAACAGATTCCAATTATTAAATTCAGCAGCATAAATTCTTTCAGATATCTCAGTACCCTTTGACATTGATTGAATTTTGTCTGTCAAATTAATGTTATACTTCTCAATAGTATTAATTTTTTAAACTAACTGTTCATTATTAGTCTCTAAAGACTGTATCATTTCTAAAAGTGCCTCATTCTTGGCTCTGTTATAGAACCATTTTCTTAATGATATAATATGAAAAACAAAACTAATTTCCAAAGTCAAATAAATGGATGTATAAGTAAAATCACATAAGCCTTGCAGAATAATATCCATATAATAAGCAAAATAGTTATTACATTTCTGAATGGTAATATTAACAGTAATCATGCAATTTTTCAAATCTTACCTGTCATAAGGCAATTACAGTGAACTGGAGCATTGTAATGACCTTTATTGGCCAGTAGGTGTTGCAGTTGCAGCCACATGGTAGAGGGATGCAGAGGAGAAGCCAGCATTCTACCAGATCATTCTCTCTGGTTACACAGGCCATCGCCTACATAGATACTGATAAATGTGCTTTGTTTAACTAATTAAGAGCAGTTATTAACTACAGTCAAAGCAATTCCAAGAGGTGGTGGTCAGAATAAGACGGAAGCACAAAGCTTTCCATCATTTGCAAGCCACAAACTTTGCACACCGCTGCTTTCAGAAGAAACACTGCAGGGATCGCTGGCTGGAGAAACAGCAGGAGGGGAACATCAGGTTTCTTAGCAGTGGCAAATGGGCCACGAGTGGGCAACAAAACGTGCCCAGGCTGGGGAACCAGGAGGTTCCCAGGAACCATGGACTCATTCCCATGTGGGATGCCAGATGATGCTGAATACATCAAATGGGGGAACGCAAGTCAAATAATCCCAAGTAACTCCGAATAGAGGATATTTTTAATAAAGGTTTTCCTATATTAAAAAAGGAAAACTCATGGAACAGGAAAGAGGGGGCAACATCTAGATAGAGAGCGCAGTGAGTGGGCAGGATTGTGACTTTTTTGGTACCCCAAAGTCACACCTCAGCCTGGTCCAGCCTCTCAAAGGCCATTGGTTGGAGGAGGTACCCCATCATTAGAAGACTAAAAGGCCTTTGAAAAAATCCAGCACCCCTTCATGATAAAAGTCCTGAGAGACTAGGAATACAAGGGACATACGTCAACATAATAAAGGTAGTTTACAGCAAGCCTATAGCCAACATCAAATTAAATGGAGACAAACTCAAAGCAATTGCACTAAAGTGAGGAATAAGACAAACTTGTCTACTTTTCATATTTATTCAATATAGCGTCCACCCACTGAGGCAGTGGGACTGATCGAATGGGAGCTCACCAAGGCCAGCTGGACTGGGACTGAACGAGCATGGGGTCAATATAGTACTTATTGCTCTAGTATTCAATATAGCTAGAGCAATAAGACAGCTAAAAGAAATCAAGGGGGATTCAAACAGGAAAGAAAGAAGTCAAAAGTAGTCTTGTTCATAGATGATATAATAGTATATACAACGACCCTAAAAATTTCACCAGAGAATTCCTTCATCTGATAAGCCTTTTCAGCAAAGTAGCAGTATACAAAATTAACACACACACACATTAGAGTTCTACTCAGCAGTAAAAAACAATGACATCTTGAATTTTGCATGCAAATGGATGGAAATCGAAAACACTATACTGAGTGAGATAACCCAGACCCAAAAAGATGACTATGGTATGTACTCACTCATTAGTGGATTCTAGCCATAAATAAAGGACATTGAGTCTATAGTTCGTGATTCTAGAGAACTTAAATAATAAGGTAAACCTAAAGAAAAACATATATTTATCCTCCTGGATATTGGAAGTAGACAAAATCGCTGGGCAAAAGTTGGGAGCATGGAGGTGGAGGAGGGGTGGGGGTAAGGGGGAGATGGGGAGAGAGAAGGGAGAAGGGGAAGACTGGGGAGTGAGGAGAGCTTGGGGGAATGGGATGGTTGAGATGGAGGAAGGGTGGATATGGGAAAAGGGAAGAAGATATCTTAATTAAGAGAGCCATTTTAGGATTGGCAAGAGACTTGGTTCTAGGGGGTTCCCAGGTGTCCAAGGGGGTGTTCACAGCTAGGTCCTTGGACAGCAGAGGAGAGGGTGCCTGAACTGGTCTTCTCCCATAGCCATACTGATGAATGTATCTTGAATATCACCATAGAACCTTCATCCAGAAATGAATAAGGATAGAGACAGAGACCCAATTTTTGTTTTTCATTGGAGCACTGGACTGAGCTTTCAAGATCCAGATGAAGAGCAGAAGGAGGGAGAACATGAGCAAGGAAGTCAGGACCATGAGGGGTGC
>NW_004949155.1:1262046-1263764 GCF_000317375.1 Microtus ochrogaster
AATAAATAAAATAAACAAAATTAACACACAAAAATCAGAAACCTTTGTGTACAAAATGACAAGATACCAAGGGAAAAACATAAAAACACTAGTATTTACAATAATCTCAAAAATATATACCATGGAATAACTCTAACTAATCAAGTGAAAGACATATAAAATAAAAACTTTGAGACATTGAGGGAAAAATTGAATAAAATATTAGAGATGAAAAGGCCTCCCATGCTTATAAATTGGTAAGATTAATATTGTAAAACTGGCCATCCTACCAAAAACAATACATAGATTCAATTCAATCCCCATCAGAAATCCAAAATAATTTTTTCACAGAAGTTTTTAAAAACAACTTAAACTTCATGGAAACAAAAAACATAATAGCTAAAATAATCCTGAACAATAAAAGAACTGCTGGAAGTATCACTACTTCTGTTCATTTTTTTTTTGTTTGGGAGTTTTGTTGTTGTTGTTCTTGTTTGGGGTTTGGGGTTTTTGTGCTTATTTTTTGTTTTGTTTTGTTTTTCAAGCTAGGGTGTCTCCATGCAGCCCTGCCTGTCCTGGGACTTTCCCTGTAGACCAGTTTAGCCTCATACTCAGAGATCCACCTCCCTCTGCTTCCCAAGTGTTGGGATTAAATGCTTGTGCCATCAAAGCCCAGCTTCAGTTTTTAAGATGTGCTGCAGAGCTATTGTAACTTTTTTAAAAAACAGAATAATCTGGGCAGTGGTGGTACAGGCCTTTAATCCCACCCAGCACATGAGTGTCAGAAGCAAGTAGATCTCTGATTTCAAGGCAAGATTTTGTAAGCCACACATTGGGGTGACAATTGTCACATGAAGAGTTTGAACATTCCAGGATAGGGGGGATGTGGATTAGAAATGTTAGGAAGAATAGACAGATACAAAAGAAATACAGAGATATAGGATAGTACCAGGAGGGCAACCTAGTGAATACTGAACATTGAATTCGGCCATGTTTATTTTTCATACGATTATACACCCCAATACAAAAAGTGGGAGAAGAAGGCAAAAGACTGCTTTAATATGACACAAAGGACAACCAGAAGAGTCACTTGCTTCAATACTTAAGACATCAGGGCATTGTTTCCTGAGTTAATCAGTTTTATATTTTGAGCAGGATATGCAGCAAATACACCCTAGACCAAGAACCCTATATGGAGCCACTCCCTATATCAAATCTCCTATGGTAAAAAGTCTTTACCAAATGGTGCCAGTCAAACTGGACTGTGCATGTAGAATGAAACTAGACCTTTATATCTCAGCCTGAACAAAATGCAACTCCAAATGGATCAAGGATATCAGCACAACACCAAATACTCTGAATTTGATAGAAGAGAAAGTAGACAGTATAGTGAGCTCGTTGGCATGGAAAAGGATTTCCTGAACTAGATCCAATAAGGCAGGCATTAAGACTGTGGTGATTTGAAAGAAAATGGACCCCAAAGAGAGCGGCACTATTAGGATACGGTATGACCTTGTTAGAGTAGGTGTGGTCGTGTTGGAGAAACTGTGTTACTGTGGGGGAAGGCTTTGAGGTCTCATATATGCCCAAGTCACACCCAGTGAGATAGACCACTTCCTGGGAGTCAAGATGTAGGACTTTGAGCTACTTCCCCAACACCATGTCTGCCTGTATGCCACCATGTTGTATCGTGAAGATAATGGTCTAAACCTCTGAAAATGTTAGCCACCCCAATTAAA
>NW_004949155.1:1277322-1278509 GCF_000317375.1 Microtus ochrogaster
GAGTCACCCTTACCAAATCCAGTCAGGCTGGAGCACCCCACCCAGGGGTGGAAGATGCTCTCCCATGGGTCCTGCACTGTTTGCACTGATTTGCACCCTGCCTATAGGGGAAGATGCCCCATTATAGGGCTTGTGGTGTCACTGTTTCACGGGTTTCCAGTTTCAGCTATGGATAGCAAGCCATACATTTCTGTCGCCCCTGGGATGGATACCTTTTAGAGGCCCTAAAACCCCAGGCCTTAATACCCTACTTCTTCAGCTCGTACCCTCATCCACCAGTGTCCTGCCAGTTCCACTTTTATGGGAGCTTTCTAACTACTGTTAGAGGGAGCTTTCTAACTACTGTCAGCACACAGACAAATGGAAAGAGTTTCCTCAAACTGTCTCTGTCACCACTACTGCTGCCAATAAGATTGGTCAGATGCATGGGACCGCTGTTTTCAATTCCAGTTTTTTGCTCCCCACTGCAGCTTGTGGCATGGTGGCTCAGTGACAGGACAGATCATGCCTCTAGGTCTCTCTTATTATTAACCTTAAATTCCCTGCAGCTCAAAATTGTGACTTTTCCATACAACATGTGATCACTCTCATTTTGACTGAGGTCAAGTGACATTACTGCCATCTTGGCTGAGAGCCAGATCAGGTGACCAAGTTCTTCCATCTTTACTGAGGTTCCCCATGGTTAACTCTATTACATGGGTGACCTTACCACCATCTTAACTGAGGTCAGATGACTTTACCACCATCTTAACTGAGAGCCGCGTCAGATGACCAAGTCCTGCCATCTTTACTGAAGTATACCCTGCCTGGTCCCCCAGTTTACTTATGTTTTTGTCTCTAAATTCCTCTTGCTGACTCTGTTGCATGTGTGTTTTGTGTAGTGGCATGCCTTTGGTAGGGCCCACCAAGAGCATCCACTTTGCCCAATTCCTGTTCAGTGTGTATATGTTCATACATGTAAGTTAAATGTACCTATGTTTACTGTTAAATGTTATAACTGTCTGTTCATTATATCTCATTTCAGACTACAAAAACAATAAGTCTCATGACTTAAACTGGTATGTACTTTTGTCTTTATCTCCTTTCATCACCTGATGAAGGTTAATATTCAGGAGGATGCCTATGTGTTTGTCTTTGGATTCACCTTCTTATTTAGCTTCTCTAGGAACATGAATTATAAGCTCAAT
>NW_004949155.1:1279264-1282347 GCF_000317375.1 Microtus ochrogaster
GTTAAGATGTTCTCTACTATTGTCAGTTCTGCCATTAACCTTCTATTGCAAGCAGTTTTTTTCTTCTTTCTATCTTTTTATGAGTGTAAATCTTAGCTGTTAAGAGCCATTGTAGTCAAGCTCAGACCCAGCTCTCCAGGCAGATTCTATACATAGTTTTACCTAATAAACAGCCCTCAACTGCTCAGAGATCTGGGGAATATGGCATTTAAATATTTAATTATTAGTAAATTTTCATAAAAAAAAAAGAGACAGGCTGGCTCCTAACAACACCACTCTATTTCCTCCAACGAAGACAAAAGACAAATGGGCACAGAACAACACCCATCGGCAATTCGTTTCAACTGCCAAGCCCTGACCACTAGGAAAAACTGCCTTTCTTCTAAACTGAAGATTTCCAGACATGGGCAGAATCATTGGAATCAACAGCCTAGCTGCTCAGGTCAAGGTAGGCTTGTCTTCCTACAGATTTCTTAGCCCAAAGGATCTTCTGGAGCCTGGCAGACCCTGCGCTAAACAGCAAAGGGCAAATACGACCTTCAGCAACCATAGAGGATCCTGAGGAGTAGCTCTAGGTGTCAATGGAGTAAGTTCTCTGTCGTTTTTTAATTAATAACTCAAGTAAAATTTTATCCTTATCAAAGATCTCTGATGCAGTTTGGCAGCTGAGAGGTTTTGTCAGTTTAAAAGAACAACCTAACCAAACAAATTTCAGTAAAATATAAATACAAGACCTGCAGGTTATAAAGGTGTGAGGACAAGTACACAGTATCAAATTTCTCTCTTCCACTGCCTTCCATAGTCTTAAAAATACTTTTTGTTGTACAAAAATATCTGTCACAGTCATTCTGACATGAATTTGCTACTGTTTATACAATGGATATGTCTAAAACTTCTGTTTTCACAAACTCAAAGAATTCTTGTGAGTTCCAGGGAGCCAAATTGAAGGATCCACCTTAAACAGGTCAGATACACCCCTCTCAATTCTTTGGTCCTAAAACTTTTTTCCTTAACTCTGTCCTCTGTTCTGCCAATACCTTAAACAGGTGTAAGAGACAACAGACATTTTGATACCACAAACACCAGACAAGAGCAAAGAGATCAGCTATCCCAGGATGTGATTAGCACCCAGCTTTCTCAGGTTCTCCTCTCCAAAGATGATGCCCATAAATAAGCAGGAAACAGTCTTAAGAACACACTGCCCCAATTACCTAAACCTGTGGTGCCTAACTTCCCTCCTTTTTATTATTAAAAAAAAGATATGGGAATGTAATGAACTGTCCTGTCTCTTTAAGAGACAAACCACGCCCACTCTCTCCCCATCCACTGAGGCAGGCAGATCTACCTTCTTGCTTGCAGCCGGAGTCCCTTCCTTTTTCTGTCTCCCTCTTGAAGAAGCAGCTTCTGTCTCTCCCTTCTGTCTCTCCCTCCCTCCCTTCTTCTCTGTCTCTCTCTCTCTGCCTCTCTGCTCTTCTCCCCTTCTCTTTCCCATCCATAACTGACTAAATAAATATCCAACCTCACTCTGCATGGCATGCCTATCCACATCTCTGTCTTTTGCCCACTACTGTGTGTCTCGCTGCCCAGTACCAGCCCCCTTTGGAGACCTGTGGCATGGTCTCATGCAGTGTCCCTGCCTGCCACCACATGGCCCGCTGCCTGCTGCTGCTTGGAGGCCTGCAGCATTCCTGCTACTGCAGCTAGTTGGGGACCTGCAGCATTTTTTAATTAATGCATCACACCCAGCACTGGAAAAAAATTACCCAGCCACCCAACCTTCAGTAATCATTACTTGTTTAGTCAGCAACCATTGACATGAAGGCAAAACTTCCAAAAGATAAAATGATTACAATGTTGTGAAAGCTGAAATAGAGGACTCCTGGATTGTTCTTTAGCAGGAAAGTCTTTTTAATTCAGTTTTAAGACACTATAGTATATACATTTAAAAGATTATAATATAATACAAACATATCTTTTTTATTTATTTATTATGTATACAGTATACAATATTCTGTCTGTGTGCGTCTGCAAATCAGAAGAGGGCAGCAGACCTCATTACAGATGGTTGTGAGCCACCATGCAGTTGCCGGGAATTGAACTCAGAACCTTTGGAAGAGCAGGCAATGCTCTTAACCACTGAGCCATCTCTCCAGCCCACAAACATATCTTTATAGGCACAGAAAGATATCAACTTCCTACGGAAAGCTTCATTTTGATATTCACTTTACAGCAGTGATCTGGAACCCAAAACAACATCTCTGAAGTATGTCAGATATGTCTTTTGTCCTAATGACTTGCCATCTCTGTTGTTTTCACATAACATGAGAGCATTTAGAAATGTTCTAAAGAATATACTATATGGTGAGCATGTTTGCCTTTACCTCCATTATGGAATAGTAACCAGATGCACTGCAAGCTTTCCTTTTGGTAAGCAAGATCAATCACAACAGCCAATATAGTAACCCCCTTCACTGCTGTATATGTAGAAGCACAAAGGCCTAAAAGTAATTACCTTGCTTTCTAGTTCAATGATAACACTGTATCTCCTGATACAAGTATCCTACTCTTTGGAACTAAGACCTCTGGACTAGAAATCATAAGGTCACTGTGATGGTTAATATTGATCCTCAACCTGATGTGGTTTGGAAACAACTATGAAACAGTCCTCTGGGCAGGTTTCTGAGAGAATTTCAAGAAAGAATTTGCTGAGGGTGGAGACCTTCCCTCAGAGTGGGTAGCACCTTTCAGTGGATGGCAAAGATATTAAGAGGTCTAAGGGAAATGTATTGTTGCTTGCCTGACTACCTTCACATCTTGCTGCTGAGTAGTCTATCATCATTGTTGCTACTTGCTACTGCTGCCACTGACAGCACTGACACCTACCTCCATTGCCACAGCCACTGCCACCATCTTTTGCTGACATCACATCCCAGCCTTCCAACAGAGACTGAAGACCAGAAACTCTCCAGAAATCTCTCAAATCTTTAGTGCCAGATTGCGACTACTGAGGCATGCAGCATCATAGGCTAAACAGCTACTAGGTTCTCAGGCTCTCTGGCATGTAGACAGCCATTGTTGAATTA
>NW_004949155.1:1282447-1292223 GCF_000317375.1 Microtus ochrogaster
TATATATATATATCCATTCCATTGATCCTGCTCCTCTAGAGAACTTTGTTTAATACAGTCACAGAGGCAGGAAGCAAAACATTAACTACAGATTAGCTACAAGTCCAAATAGCTCACTGGGTAAAAACACTTACAGAGTAAGCCTGATGACCTAAGTTCTTCCCATAACGGCCACCATCACCATGGAAGGAGAAAATTGGCTCCCCAATGTTGTTTTCTGATCTCTACATTCTGCATGTTCTGTGGCATGTGTGAGCTAGTTCGTTCTCTCTCTCTCTCTCTCTCTCTCTGTAAAATTAAAATTAGCTTAAGGATAAAAAGAAAACATCAAATAATGGCATTCTCAATTTCCTTTTATTAGAATATGTTTAATTTCAGATTGTATATTATGGGTCTTGTTCAAATTCCATTGTGTTTTTGTCTCTTGCCACTCTTCCTTTTCTGCTAATCCCCTTTCTGCTTCCAAACAGTCACCCTTCTACTTTCATATCTCATATATTTTAAATGTAGGTCCCATTTATCACCTTGATTCCCGCATCTATAAATCCTGAATATAAGGGAAAGAGCACTGTACAGTGGATACTGATCTAGAGCATATTAAGCTGCCGGCGGCCATGTCAGAGGAGCAGCAAGTGGCATTGGCTTCAGGAGTGCAGCTCTCCAGAATGCACGGCACGGATGGGTGAATCCCGGATAAGCAAGGCCCTGAGGGCTTTGGCTCCAGGATGTCTCTTACTACTGCTGTGCCTTTACATGTTTGCCACTGTCATATTTTTATGGTATCTGGCATGGTGTGAATGGGTGTGGGAGATCCCCACTGCCTTCAATATAGTGTGGTTATCTCATGGAAATATCCCATTCTACTGGGCATGTTTACCTATGGCTTATTATGAAGATGATTTCCATCTAAGTTGTACTCTTTAACTGAAGCAGTGATGTTTTACAAGAATAGTGTTAATTTAAATAGAATTTTGATGGTTAGAGGTTTTTTAACAAATATAGGAAGGGATCATAATAGAGGTTAGTTTAGTGGGAAAATTAAAATTAATACAGATAAAGGCAGGATATAGTGTTGGCCCCACCCCTAATGAACCAGGGACTGTAAAGAATAGAAAATAGGAACAAGAAAGTGTCATGCATCTAGAACTTATGAATTTCTCATGAGGGGCCATAAAGACCATGGTTTAAGTTAATGATTAAGGAAAACAATTGAGTTCCAGAAGCAAGGCTAGTTCAACATTAATCCTAATGTTGGGAGATGTGTTTATGAGTTTCAGTGTGCATTATTGTTAAAACAAAGCTTTAAATAATGACTGAAGGCTAAGTTAAGATGTTTTTACCAATGGCTTTGAGGTACAAAATCTTGGGGAACAATTTAAAGTTTAGAAACACACACTTAACAGTTGAGTAAGGAATTCATTGAGGTCAGGGAACAAAACAATCGCAGCTGGCTATTGCTGGCTGATGTTCTCTTCTTGCTAGAATGGGCTAGTGATCAAAGATGATGATGTACCCTGAGGCAGGGCAATAGCACAAGCACAAGCAAGCCCATGCAAACTCACAATGAATAAGCAAAATTGGTCAAAACAACCTGTCAGCAGACTAAAGGCGCAGTAACTAATGTCCCAGCCAATCACAACACGCCAACAGTAACCACCAGTTTCAAAAGGGCCAACCAAAAAAATATTCCTGCAGCAGTTTAGCTTCCCTAATCCCATAAAAAACAAAAAACACCTCCCAACCTTTTTACAGTAAAGAGTTTCTGTATTGGAATCTCTAGGAGTCTGTGTCATTGCCTCTGCATCTTCTCACCCCCTGCCTCCCAGAAAACAGGGATCACACAACAGGCAGCAGTAACAAGTCCACAACAACTGGCACCCAACGAGGATGGAACTTTTCCTTTTGCTCACTTTTTGGGTCCTCCTTACCATCTTTTGGGCTTTTTTCTTGCTTGCTTGCTGCCCCCACTGCTGTCCCCATCCTGACTCTCTGCCAACATCTTGAGTTCATCCCCTTCAGTTGTTTTCAGTAAGTTGACCCCTATTTTTGTTTTCTAAACCTGTGGTGAGTTGCAGCTTTTTCTATCCCCACATTTTCTTTTCATTTGGCTGTTTGTCCCCCTGGTTCGGAACTCTCTATCGTGACTCTGTTTGCCCCAGTACCTCCACATAAGGGCTGACCACACAGGAGGTAGAGCCAATAAAGACCCTCTGACAGGTCCTTTTCACCCAGAGAGACTGTATAAGTATACGCCACGACCTAACAAACCACAGTGGAGGAAGTCCAACAGTCCACACTAGTCTCTCTTCTCAACTAATCCAGTTACGTGACCACGAGTTAAGAGCTGGTTTCTTAATTCACAGAAAGGTTTTGGCCATTGGAGTGTGGTTGAATCCCCTTTCCCTTCCGGGATTGGAACGTTTTCCTTAGACAGCAGCTACTTCCACTTGCTTGACCCTGGAGCTGAGTGCAGGAACAGAGATGCAGCTGTTGCCACTCACCCCTTCTCTTCTGGCTGCTTTCTTCTTTGCTGCTCCACCTCACAGGCTCTTGCTGGGGCCTATCATGAATGATGCCCCTTCCCCAGGGAATGGGCCCTTCCCTTCTCCACCAGCGCTGCCACCACCTCCTCCCCGCAGCTGGCAAGAGTTCTGTGAGTCCCATGCAAGGGCTGCTGCCCTGGATCTTGCCCACTATTTTCGCCTCTACCTGGCCTCCCACCCACAGCATGCAAAGCCTGAAGCAGAAGCCGCCTTTTCTGGCCGTTTTACTGAGCTATTCCTACAGCACTTCGAAGGTAAAGTGGCCCCGGCCTCGGGCTCATTCTCCCCACCTGTCTTGACCCCATTGAGTCCTGGTGTGGAGATTGTACCACCACATGACTTCTCCTTTGACAGTTGCAGGGTGGGCGGTCCCCTGACCGTGTTGGGCCCATTTCTATAGTCATAGAACCTAGCTGGCCCCCCTTCCTTCCTCAGTCTCTTCCTCCTCTACAACATCTTCAAAGCCAAGGCTCAAGAAACACTTCCCTCCATTCAGAGGATCGCTCAGTCAGAGATTTATTTATTTATTATGTATACAATATTCTGTCTGTGTGTATGCCTGCAGGCCAGAAGAAGGCACCAGACCCCATTACAGATGGTTGTGAGCCACCATGTGGTTGCTGGGAATTGAACTCAGGACCTTTGGAAGAGGAGGCAATGCTCTTAACCTCTGAGCCATCTCTCCAGCCCCATGTCAGAGATTCTGTATGAGTCATTCTGCAGTGGCGAGAGGCCACTGATACATCCCAGCAGGGCCTCTGGAAACCACATCAGACCTTCCAGTCCTAGGTGGAAACAGGAACTCCAACTCCTCTGGTCGTTCTGGGACATGTGGTAGGGGATTGGCTAGTGATGGCACATCCCCTCGGGAGAGACAGACTGAGACTGAGTCGTGGAGGGGGAACCTTGAAAGACAGAACAGCAATTGTACAGAGAAAAGAGCTGCTCAGTTTTATGGGGGCTGAAGAAGCTGACCCTGACCCAGCAGGAGTGAGTAATGGAGGAGGGGCGACTGGGCTAACCTCAGGGGGAGGAGGGCAGCCTTAGTGGTACAAGTGTTACCTACTGCTCCAAAGTGAAGAAGGAAGAGGAAGTCACTTGGAGTTCTTCCTATCATCCAAGGCATCCTAGCCCTGACTCAGTATTCCCTGGTCTACTATAACTGCATAGCCATGGCCCTAGAGATGCCTGATAGGGAGAACACGTTTGTGGTTAAAGTAGAAGGCCCCACAGAGTACATTCTGGAGACAACTGATGCACTTCATGAGAAGGCCTGGGTGTCTGACATCCAGGAGTGCCTAAGCCCAGGATCCTGCCCTGCTATCAGCCCCTGTATCCATGACCCTTCCTCTGACCCCTGGGACTTCCTTCCTCACAAAGGATACAGACAGCCTGGAGTTGCCCTGCTTGAATCCTTCAGAGAGTCTGTCCAGCCAGGATCTGCTGCTGGGACCCAGCAATACTAATGACCGCTTGTGAGAGAAGGCTTATGGGGGCCTTTCTGACCAGCTATCAGCATCCTTCTCCCCTATTTCTGCCTCCATTGCTGCCTCCCACTCAATGGAACTGCTTTCTCTGGAACTGCCCCCTCACATTCCCATTGAGGAGGAGCCCCCAGCAAAAACAGTTCATCCCCTCTCAACCCCCTCCCCTCCCCTGGATACTCCAGAAGCAGATGCAGGGTCATTTCTGTTCCAGGAGTTGTCAGAGGGCACTGAGGGGGGAATCAACCCCTCTCAGCATATCCTTGGTTCCATGGAATGCTCTCTCAACTCAAGGCTGCCCAGTAAGTGCTGGAAGGAGGCACTGGCTCCCATGGTGTCTTGCTGGTACATCAGAGTGAGACAAGACATGGTAAATATGTCCTCACTTTCAACTTCCAGGGCAAGGCCAAGCACTTGTGTTTATCACTGAATGAGGAGGGTCAGTGTCGGGTTCAGTCCATTTTCCATATGCTTGAACACTTCCAGGTGCATCCCATTCCTGTGAAGTCTGGAGACTACAGCGATGTTGTCCTTGTCAGCCATATTCCCTCCCAGTGGCAACAGGGTTGGTGTCTGGCTGGAAGCCATGCAGGGGTGTGTAAGGGTGACTGATGCTACCCCAATTCTCCTTATTTTGAGGAAGTACTCAGACAATGGGCCATGAAGCTTTAAACCCATTATAATTGGTACTTCATGTTGAAGGCAGTCCTTGACCCCTCAGTTTTCTTCCAGTGGTGCTCTGCTTATGATGATGCAGCAGAGACCCAAACCTATACAAACTTATAATTTGGACTTAATGTCACCCTCAACATGCTTACTGGCCATGGACAATACACTGATCCTGTCTCACAATTCATAATTGGCCTACATGCCTTTTTCCAACAAGCGTCCAACCTAGCCTCCAAGACCCTTAAACTTTGTATGCCCCAGAACAGTGTAGGCTATTCCCACAGTCTTAGCCAGCAGACTGCAGAACCATTTCCTGAATTTTTGACTCATGTCACCAATGCTGTTGAAAAGTGTGTCCCATCTGGTCCTACCAAGGATATTCTTGTTAAACAGCTGACAGGGGTCCAACACCATCACTCATGTCATCACACTTGTTACAAATGAGAATCTTCATAAGAGGGTCTTGGCTGTCTATGTTATTGATACAGTGAACGGGTCCATTTCTGCCCTTATTGCTTCCATCAATGTCTTGGTCAACACCAAACTTGACAAGGACGATAATTCCACCTCACCAGACCATACTTGCTGGTGATGTGAACAGTCTGGCCACTTACATAGGTATTGTCCCAGGGCTCATCCAAAGACCTAATGCCCTAAGTGCCAAAAGGGCTATCATTGGCCACAAGACTGTAGAAGTTCCCAGCGGGCCCTGATAGACTGGACAATGGCCTCACACTCCTGGTGCCTGAAGGTAAGTGATGTGCCTTGATTTGCATTGGTTAAGGTGAACTGCTTCTCATCCACTAGGCAGATCTCTTCAATTTTAGAAGAATAGTAGATGTTATTTAAAAAGACAGATTGCCCTATACTTTTGTATTCTTTGCTGAGGTTACTTGAACAGCAGTATAGCCAACCTTAATAGAGATTTTGGTGTCTTTTGCGAGCTAGCTTGAGAGCATCGTGGAAGATTTTAGGTCCTCTTCCAGAGCCAAGGTGGCAGCAGGGAGTTTCTGTTGTTCATGTGCTATGTGTTCAGCCAGCTTCCCAGGATAGTCTGTGAAAATAAGCCATTTACTACCCTTCAGGCCAGTCAGCAGCTGCTCATGGTACTGGATGCACTCCCTGACCCAGGAGTTACAGTTATAGATATAGACTGCAGAGGCATTGTCATAAGCAAAGCCAGGAAAAACAGCAAAACACTTGGAGAGAAAATCTTTTTTAAAGTGATTGCTATGTCCCGTATGGAAATGCTGGATAATCATTTCCCTAAGGACAGACATCTTTCTGCCCTCCCCCCTTTAAAATTAAAGATAAAAAATTGTGCCATGCCATCAAAAAATGCCATCCTCAAAGTGATGTGGGATTACTCTCTGAATGCTGTGAATCCCATTGTTTAATAAAGGAACTGGCTATGTCCAGTATGGAAATGCTGGATAATCATTTCCCTAAGGACAGACATCTTTCTGCCCTCCCCCCTTTAAAATTAAAGATAAAAAATTGTGCCATGCCATCAAAAAATGCCATCCTCAAGGTGATGTGGGATTACCCTCTGTATGCTGTGAATCCCATTGTTTAATAAAGGAACTGGCTTGGCCTGATAGGGCAGAGTAGAGCTAGGTAGGGAAAACTAAACTGAATCCTGGGAGAAAGAAGACAGAGTCAGGAGAAACTATGTAGCCCCACCAGAGACAGACACTAGACAGAACTTTACCCAGTAAGCCACAGCCACATGATGATGCAAAGATTAATAGAAATGGCTTAAATTAATATGTAAGAGTGAGCCAATAAGAACTTAGCGCTAATAGGCCAAGCAGTGATTTAATTAATACAGTTTCTGTGTGATTATTTTGGGTCTGAGTAGCTGGAACAAGCAAGCAGCCTTCATACAACAAATTGGCATGCCAACATGGTCAACTAAAATATACTTAAAACCTGACAGAAAAAAAAACAAACCCTGTGTGGCTTCAAAATGGCAGCACAAACCACTCTGGATTTTTTTAGGAGGCCAAGCACTTGAATGAATGGCATTTGTGGGCCTGGGTGTTTGTATGCACCTTTGGGATTGGGAGAAAAGTAACTGAGACCATGCCCAAAGCTCAGTGCTCCCTGCCTGAGCAGGCAGCGGAATCAGATCTACTAGGCATACACAAGCAGAAGAACATGGGAGATTCCTGCTGCTATACACAAAGATATTTCCAGGCTGCACAGTGCACTGCATTGCAGAGTTAGTTTTACTCAGATAAAAAGGGTTTAAATGCTGCATGATGTTTCCCAGAGTTGAGGTAGTAAGGATGACTCCCACAGTCTCAGAGGCAGTGAATGGATTACAGCCATGTCAGACTGGGCAGAGCAAGCAGGCAGGGCTGTATTTGCCCAAGCAATGCTGCCATTTAGGTTTTTAAGATGCACTTAGCATTTTAAAAAGCAGTCCTGGGGCTGGAGAGATGGCTCAGAGGTTAAGAACACTGACTGCTCTTCTAGAGGTCCTGAGTTCAATTCCCAGAAACCACATGGTGGTTCACAGCCATCTATAATGAGATCTGGTGCCCTCTTCTGGCATACAAGCATACATGGAAAGAATGTTGTATACATAATAAATAAATCTTTAAAAAAAAAGCAGTCCTGGTCAGGAAAGGATTACAGATATGCAATTAGGACAGACTCAGACATAAAAGACCTCTAAACAAAACACAGTGTGTTTTAAAAAATGTATGTAAGCTTGAGGCAGAGAAGAAAAAGAGTATAAAGAGTTATAAAAGAAAGTGGTTTATAAAAAAAGAGTAAAACAAAGTCTTTAAAGGGACAAGAGTCGAGACAGTCATAGATTAAAGAAATAAAGAAAAACAAGCCATTTAAAGTTGGAAATATACACAGGGAGTCAGGATTATGTCTATTATTATGTTTTCTTTGAATTTTTTGACCTTTAAGGAGCTAAGTACAGAGAGACATTTTATTGTATTGGCTGCTAAGCTAAACCAACATATATATCTTAAAGGTGTCTTGACTTCGAAATATGGGTCTAAGGATGTATTGTTTTGGGGAAAAAAAAGGTTCTTCATTTACTTCTACAGAGCTTGAGAACCTGTGGAATTCTTCCAGACTAGTGTGGTTTGATACACCAAGACCTTCTGAAAGGTCATCATGAACATCCCCCCAAAATTACTTCACCCAACAAAATGCAGGAAGCAGTTTGGAGAGAACTATGACTATATTACCAAATATTGTTTATAAGTGTTTGTTTACATTTAAAGGGGGATATGCTATAGAGATTTGCATTGGAATGGATCTTAGATTATTAATACACATTTACACTCAATTTTCTTATATGTATATTTATACTCCTAATTAAGGTACTGTGTTTATACAGCTCATTTAAAATGTAATGTATGATTATGAAATACAGATTAACAGATAGTCATCTATAATAGTCAAGCTTGTAGCCCTGTTAGTTAGATTTTCTATATGGACAGAAGTGTATTTCAAATGGATAGGCATTCTTCAAACCTTTCAAAGACTACAGAATATGGCATTTAAAATGTTTAAGAACTTAGGACTTTTTATGACAGTGAGACACATCTGCTCCTGTCGGCACCAATTACTTCAAGAGGATGATAGGCATTAAAGAGGCTCCTTATGGAGTTGGTTAGCCAATTAGGCAAGAAACTGCTCTTGCCTGGACTGCTTGCTGCTATGCTGCATGGGCTGGACATACAGGACCCACAGAGAAATGACTGCTGAACTTGCCTAAAGGTGAGACCATCCTTAAGGGTTTCTGCTTCATGAAAGAACAGGAAGAGTCTGTTAGACATTACCCAGGACACAGAAGAAAGTGATTGACAAACTGCTAATATAGGCAGAAGTGTCTTTGAAATTTTCTGCTTCATGGAAAAGTATGCTGAATGCTATGGGCCTTTAGACTGAAGATAGATGCCTCAATGGTACAAAAGAACTTTGGGTGACTGTCCAGGCAGCGAGATGTCTCTGTCAATTCTAGAGTTTTGGAAGTTGCTTACAATGTATTTACTTAGGTAATATTATATCCTTCTGGAGTCTTTGATGGAGTTGAAGAATATATAATTGTAGTTATAGTTTTCCTTAGTTATGATGAGAGATAAAATAGATATAAATATTTTAACTATAATTCCTGCTTGATAACCTTTTGTTATATATAATTTCACTATGTTAAAGTTAAAACCTTCCTTTTTATTTAAACAGAAAGGGGAAGTGATGTGGAATTCCCCTCTGTATGCTGTGAATACCATTGGTTAATTAAGAAACAGGCTTGGTGTAGGGAAGAGTAGAGCTAGGTGAGAAAAACTAAATTAAATCATGGCAGAAAAAAGGCGGAGTCAGGAGAAACTATGTAGCCCCACCAGAGACAGTAGCCAGATGGAACCTTAACCAGTAAGCCACAGCCACATGGTGATACACAGATTAATAGAAATGGGTTAAATTAATATTTAAGAGTGAGCCAATAAGAACTTAGAGATACATTAGATGCTGAAAAAGCTTTTGACAAAATACAACATCCCTTCATGATAAAGCTCTTGGAGAAAGCAGGGATACAAGAAACATACCTAAACATAATAAAGGCAATATACAGCAAGCCAACAGCCAACATCAAACTAAATGGAGAGAAACTCACAATGATCCCACTGAAATCAGGAACAAGACAAAGTTGTCCACTATCTCCATATAGATTCTTGAGGTCCTAGCTAGAGCAATAAGAAAACAAAAGAAGATCAAGGGGATACAAATAAGAAAAGAAGAAGTCAAATTCTCACTATCTGATGATATGATAGTTTACATAAGTGACCCCAAAAATTCTACCAAGGAACTTCTATGACTCATAAACACTTTCAGTAACGTAGCAGAATACAAGATTAACTCAAAAAATTAGTAGCCCTCCTTTACACAGATGATAAATGGGCTGAAAAAGAAATCAGAGAAACATCATCCTTCACAATAGCCACAAATAGCATAAAATATCTCGGAGTAACTCTAATCAAACAAGTGGAAAACTTGTATGACAAGAACTTTAAATCTTTGAAGAAAGAAATTGAAGAAGACACCAGAAAGT
>NW_004949155.1:1293418-1302091 GCF_000317375.1 Microtus ochrogaster
AATGACATCTTGAAATTTGCAGGCAAATGGATGGAACTAGAAAACATCATTTTGAGTGAGGTAACCTAGACCCAGAAAGACAATTATCATATGTACTCACTAATAAATGGTTTTAAACAGAAATCAAAGAGAACCAGCCTACAAATCATAATCCCAGAGAATCTAGACAACAATGAGGACCCTAAGAGAGACATACATGGATCTTATCTACATGCAAAGTAGAAAAAGACAAAATCTCCTGAGTAAATTGGGAGCATTGGGACCATAGGAGAGGGTTGAAGGGGAGGGGTGAGGCAGGGAGGAAAGCAAAGAAAAAATGTAGAGCTCAATAAAAGTCAATAAATTTAAAAAGTACCTAGAATTAATAGGCCAAGCAGTGATTTAATTAATGCAGTTTCTGTGTGGTTATTTTAGGTCTGAGTGGCCAGAACAACCAAGTAACCTTCATACAATACAAAGGCCACAATAGCCTTTTCAGATGCCAATAAAACTAATTTGGGTTATTAATAATGGGAAAGGTCCTATCCCCAATTAAATCCTTGATCAGAACAACTAGAGGAGTTATTGATGGTCATTAAGGTATTGGAAATGACCCAATCAAAACCAGTAAATATTTTCTCAGATAGTCACTATGCCACACAAGCATGCAAAATACTATCTTTTGCAAAATTGAAGTCTCAAAAGGATTTTATCTCTAAAACTACACAAACTATTCAAGACTTATTACAGTCCAGAGGACACCCTGGCCCAATAAAAATGAAATAAAAAGGGTGAGATGAGGCAGGGCACAAGCAAGTGCATGCAAATTCACAATGAATAAGCAAAATTGGCCAAAACAACCAGTCAGTGGACCAAAAACATGGTAACTAATGACACACACTCCAAGCCAATCACAACACACCAACAGCAACTGCCAGTTTCAAAAGAACCAACCAAAAATGTTCCTGCTGCAGCTTAATTTCCCTAACCCCATAAAAATCCCCAACCTTTTTACAGTAAAGAGCTTCTGTATTGGAATCTCTCAGAGTCTGTGTCATTGCCTCCACATCTTCTCACCCCTGGCCCCTAGGAGATGGGGATCACACAACAGGCAGCAATAACAAGCCCACAACAGTACCCATTTCTGCCCTCAGTTTCCTGATAAAAAGAACTGTTGATGAGTGGAATGGATGCTGGGGATTTAAAGTAGAGCTGACTGTTTTTCATATACAAAAGTTTAGATTTTATAACATTACTTTTTGAGATAAATAATAAAATGATCAAACCTTTCTTTGTAATCACAAAATGCAGCGAACCAGTAAAGAAAAACTGACTGAGAAAAATACCTTGCTTACTTTGTTAATCTGTAATGAGTTACTCGGACATGTATTGATGGAGGAAGGTCATTGTCTAATAAAGAAACTGCTTGGCCCTGGTGAGTTAGAACATAGGTGGGTGGAGTAAACAGAACAGAATGCTGGGAGGAAGAGGAAGTGAGCTCAGAGGCCAGGCCGCTGCTCTCTGAGGCAGACGCGATGAAGCAAGCCGCCAGGTCAGACATGCTGAATCTTTCCTGGTAAGCGCACCTAGCGGTGCTACACAGATTATTAGAAATGGGCTAAATTAATACATGAGAATTAGCCTAGAAGAGGCTAGATATAATGGGCCAGGTAGTGTTTAAAAGAATACAGTTTGTGTGTTGTTATTTTGGAGCATAAGCTAGCCAGGCAGCCGGGAGCTGGGTGGCAGAAAGTATCCACATTGTAATTTTTATGTCACTTGAAAGATTTTGCTGGGATATATAGCTGTAAAGAGAAAACAAAGATAGAGAGATAAAAGATTATAAAGAGATCCTAGCCGGGCGATGGTGGCTCACGCCTTTAATCCCAGCACTTGGGAGGCAGAGGCACGCGGATCTCTGTGAGTTCGAGACCAGCCTGGTCTACAGAGCTAGTGTCAGGACAGGCTCCAAAGCCACAGAGAAACCCTGTCTCGAAAAACAAAAAAAAAAAGAGATCCTAAAGATGTGTATGTGTGTGTGTTTCACTTTTTTGTCTGCCCCAGAGAGTTACATTTTGCCCCACTCACCAGCCACAGAGAATTAAGTTTTACTCCCTCAGATAGAAAAGCCAGTTGAGCGATTAGTCCACCAGCTCCATGGCTCCCCTTTAATTCCTGAGCTGCTGAAGGCTAGTCCTTACAGTAGCATTCCAGGAACCCAAACAGGGATCTGAGGATGCATTCTTTTGAGATTGTCCTGGAGGAGGTAATTCTCTGGTGTTCTATGCAGATAGGTTCTCACTCAAGAAGGTCCAGAACTCCTTGACCATCACAAGCCACGTAAATATGGGTGAGTAATCCAGTTGTCTTTCATGACTTTTCCTCAAGATAGGACAAAGAGAATCAAAGAAAGATGGTTCTTTACTGTTATTAAATATACACTGAAGAAAAAAGGAATTAAGATTAACATTGGTCATCCAACTGGTATTCTCTAGTTTGTTCAGACAGTTAGCACCTGGTTTCCAGATCAGGGAAATTTAGATGTAGAAATTTGAGATACAGTAGGGATAGATATTAAGAAATGGTATACAAAGAATGGAGGTAGAGACATGCCTCCTATAACATTTTCTATTTGGAGTGTGCTTAGGCACTGGCAGGTGGTAAAGAGCCTGTGTGTGCTCTGGAGCCCTTTGCTCCTCCTCCACATGAGCAAACACCCTTGTTGTTATCTCATTCAGGATCTAAGAAGTAGGCAACAAAGTATCATCATCCTGACTGGCCTCCCCTGTAATGCCTCACTGTAAATCACTCCACAAGACCCCTTGAGACATGTAAATAGAAATTTGCTGGGGCTGGAGAGATGGCTCAGTGTTTAAGAGCATTGCCTGCTCTTCCAAAGGTTCTGAGTTCAATTCCCAGCAACCATATGGTGGCTCACAACCATCTGTAATGAGGTCTGGTGCCCTCTTCTGGCCTGCAGACATACATACAGATAGACTATTGTATACATAAAAAATAAATATTTAAAAAAGAAAGAAAGAAAAGAAATTTGCTGTCACGGTAAGTCAGGTCCAGTAGCAGGGTGTTTCATTGGGGAAAGAAAAGAAAGAGTAAAGCGTTAACATGCAAAATGCTTGTGGGTATGGGAAGTGGCTCAGAGCGCTACTCAACTGAAACTAACCAAGTCTTGCTGATACTTTCTATAGCGCTAGGGCTCCTGACACTAAGTTGGAATTTCTAAAAGGTGATCCTCCACTGCTACTTTAAGCCCAGAATTAAGCTTTCCAATGAACCCTGTCGATGATTAAATACATTGAATTCATCAGTGTGGCTAAGTCAAGTTCAGAGAGTGTTTCAACAATGGTCTCTGCTTTTGACTCAGCAGTGAAAACAGCGAAGTCTCCCTTGGTGAACTGAAGGCCATGTTGTTGAACCTATACTAAAGTGGCAACCCCACTACTCTGGCTACTTTCCAAATGAGCCCATTGGATGATAACAGAACTAGCTAAGGAAACGAGCTTACTGCTGTGTACAGAAAGTTATATTACAAAAGAATCCACTTATGAGGACACATTTTGGTTAGAATTCACATATAAAACAAACTGCTATATATTTCTACCCATTCAGGACAGTCTATATTACTTTTTCCCCAAACCTCCTTGTTACCAATTTTCCAGATATGTTCCTTCCAGGTCTCTGACCATCATCCATCTAAACCATTGTTGCAGGGTCTGAGAAGATCCAAAACAACTTAAACAAACAAAAACTTATACAAATCAAGATCTTTATTGAAGGGGCAGCAAAAACTGGCAAGGGACAATACAGATTTGGGAACTGACTGTGTTCCTGGACATTCATTTCAGCAAGTATTTAAGCAGAAAAACCACAAACATATGTGTCAACCAACACAGGATGTACGTTTTACAATGTAACCAATCAAATTTATTTCTCCTTTGCAGTTTGAGGAACTAGAGATGAGTAACAAGCTATTTCTCATCTGTTAAGAAAGAAGCCTATGACTCTAGTGAAGAATCCCAGCTCTCTCAGGGCTTGGAAACAAACTTTGTTTTACCCTGCTTTTAAGTGGAATCTAGAAACAAGATGGCAGTACTTAGGGCAAGTGTTGTTTGCTTAATCTCAGCACCATTAGCCCCCATCCATGAATATACACTGATACTTCAGACCATTTCTCCATACAAGTCAAAGTGAAGTATCAGGTACAATTTCCAACTTTCTACTCATTGTCTACCTTCAGGCAGTGCCTGCATATTATACAGAACCATCTGTAAATCAGACCCAAGTCTCCTTTCCTCTTTTAACTAATCATGTGAAACTCAGGTGTGGGACCATAGGCATTTGGGCCACTTCTCCTAGCTTGTGCTTTTAAGGCTTGCTCAGATTTATAGACTACTACCATCTGATGATGGAGTACACCTGGGCACGCAGTTTTGTTTGGTGAACCAATAATACCCAGCTCTTAATTAGCAACCCAAGCCATTCAGTGGTTCAGGATTGTGTCTAGTCACTACCAAGGCCCAGTAACAACCCAAAAGCTGTTTCTCAAAAACACAGGGCTTTGCTCCTAATTCCTAAGAGTCAGTGCAGTGCTTCACCTAGAGAGGCCTGCCAAACATTCCAGACTGCATTCTTTTTATTCTTTTTTGTTTTTTGAGACAGGATTTTTCTGTAGACCCAACTATCCTGGAATTCACTCTGTAGACCAGGTTGACCTCGAACTCACCGAGATTCAACTGCCTCTGCCACCGAAGGACTATGATTAAAGGCTTGCACCACCACTGCCCTGCTTTCCAGACCACAGTCTTATCTCTCATTGGGACTTTAAGAGTTGTTGTATCTGCTAGAATATAGTAGCACAGCTTATCCAGCGTCTTTGAGCCTCATTTTTTTCTAAGCACCACTTAAAACTAGCACCATTTTAGATCACTTAGTGAATAGCTCAACATAGCATTTTCTAGTTGTTTTTTTTTTTATTTTCAAGAAAAGGTTTCACTGTAGCTTTGGAGCCTGTCCTGGAAATAGCTCTTATAGATCAGGCTGGCCTCAAACTCACAGACATCTGCCTGCCTCTGCCTCCCAAGTGCTAGGATTAAAGGTGTGCACCACCATTGCCTGACTCAACATAGCATTTTCAAATTGGGAGTATGTTGCCTCCAAAGTTCCAAGAGACTCAAAAGATGTCATCTACCTTTTTGGGCATTGAAAGGGGCAGATAAAACAATTTAACCTCTTAATAAGGTATATTTCAGCCAGGAGAGGTGATGCACACCTTTAATCCCCGCACTTCAAGGCCAGCCTAAAGTACAAAGTGAGTTTCAGGACAACAAGAGCTGTTACACAGAGAAACCCTGTCTCAAAAAAAAGCAAAAACAAAAAAGGTTTATTTTAAAATACTCCCACTTAATTGGCTCTATATTAATTTTACTGTATCATAAAGCTCCTAAGTTGTTTTTGGTTTTGTTTATTGATACAAGTCTCATGACATATATGTAGCTAGCTTGGGTTTTTCTTTGTAGTCCTGACTGATCCCAAGATCACAACCCTCGTGCATCTCCTAAGTGTGGGGGTGACAGATACAGGCCCCCATGCACAGAAGTTCCTAAATTTGCTCAAATTTATTTTCTAATTTCTGGCATGCAAATGCATCTCATATAAGTCTCAAGTAGTTGCTAACTGGATGCTCACTGAGTCTTTGTTGCGGGAGGTCCTTCCGCTCCTCCAGCCTGTAGCCGCTGAGATACCAGCCCATTGGGGTGTGGTCTCTCTCCCTTTAACAAAAGCGGCCACTTCCCTCTCCTCTCTCTCTTCACTTCCTGCTCCGCCGGCGACTAGACTCCCTTCCTGGTTGCACAGAGGGCTGTTGTCTGGGACAGTGATCTGTAAGTTTTTTTCCCCTTTAAATAAATACCACCCTATTAATCATAATTCCAAACTGGTGTGGCATTGTTTGTGACTTACGCCATCAAGTCTTCTCAGCATTAACATCAATACAATAAACCACTGGGGTTGTACAAGAACTGAAGGCAAGTAAAGTCCTTAAAGACCAGACCAAGACACAGGATAGAGAATATGCATGCCCTTGGAATGAGACAGTACTGTTGACGTTGCTAGCTGAACATAAATTATTCTAATGTTCTTTACAATCAGGGACCAAGAGAAAAGGAATTTGCCAGATGAATAGGTATATTCCAAACACCAGGAGATGTTTTACTTGAGCAATAAAATCACTTCTAGTCTAGAAGCTGCAACTGGAGTTATTACCTGATTAAACTTAGGATAACCAACTGGCATTCTTCAAACTCCATCTGCCTTCTGTACAAAGCCAAATAGGGTAGTTAATAAGGTGAGACAAGGATCAGCCCTCCCTGTTTCCTTCAAATACTTGGTAATACAAAAAAGTCAAGTGGTGGTGGCACCCAGCACTGGAGAGACAGAGGCAAGTGGATCTGTGTGAGTTCGAGGCCAGCCTGGACTACAGAGTGAGTTCCAGGACAGGCTCCAAAGCTACAGAGAAACCCTGTCTAAAAAATAAAAATACTGGGAAGTAGCCTTTGGTGCATGGGCACAGGAGACCACTTTCTAAATATAACCCCAGTAGCACAGGCAATAAGAGCAACAATAAATAAATGAGAACTCCTGAAACGGAGAAGCAAAGGAAACTGTCAATACGACAAAAAGGCAGCCTACTGAATGGGAAAAGATATTCACCAACCCCACATCAGACAAAGGACTGATCTCCAAAATATACAAAGAACTCAAGAAATTAGACATTAAAATTATAAATAACCCAATTAAAAAATGGTATACTGAACTAAACAGAGAATTCTCAACAGAAGAATTTCAAATGGTCAAAAGATACTTAAGGACCTGTTCAACTTCCTTAGCTATCAGGGAAATGCAAATCAAAACAACTCTGAGATACCATCTTACACATGCCAGAATGGCTAAGATTAAAAAACACCAATGATAGCTTATGCTGGAGAGAATGTGGAGTAAGGAAAACATTCATCTATTGCTGGTGGGAATGCAAACTTGTGCAATCACTTTGGAAATCAGTGTAGCAGTTTCTCAGAAAATTGGGAATCAACCTACATCAGGATCCAGCAATACCACTCTTGGGAATATACCCAAAAGATGCTCAATCATACTACAAAAGCATTTGTTCAACTATGTTTATAGCAGCATTATTTGTAATAGCCAGGACCTGGAAACAACCTAGACGCCCCTCAACTGAAGATGGAAAAAAAGTGTGGCACATCTAAACATTAGAGTACTACTCAGCAGAAAACAAAACAAAACAATGACATCTTGAATTTTGCATGAGAATTGATGAAATTAGAGAACACTATCCTGAGTGAGGTAATCCAGACCCAAAAAAATGAATATGGTATGTACTCACTCATTAGTGGATACTAGCCATAAACAAAGGACATTGAGCCTATAGTTCATGATCCTAGAAAAGCTAATTAATAAGGTGAACCCAAAAAAATTGGAAACAGACAAGATCATCAGACAAAATTTGGGAGCATGGGGGCAGGAGGAAGAAGGATGGGGAGAAGGGGAAGAGGATGGAGAAGGGGAGGGTTGGGGAGCACTTGAGGGAATGAGGTAGTCGAGATGGAGGAAGGACAGATATGAGAGCAAGGAAAGAGATATCTTGATTGAAGGAGTCATTATGGGGTTAGCAAGAAACCTGGCTCTAGAAAAATTCCCAGGAATCCAAAAGGATGACCCCAGCTAACACCCTAAGCAATAGTGGAGAGGGTGCTGAACTGGCCTTGCTTTGTAGTCAGACTGATGAATATCTTAAATATCACCATAGAACCTTCGTCCAACAACAGATGGAAACAGAGGCAGAGACCCACATCGGAGCACTGGACTAAGCTCCCAAGGTTCAGTTGAAGAGTGGAAGGAGTGAGAGTATGAGCAAAGAAGTCAAGACCATGAGGGGTTCACCCACTGAGACAATTTGCCTGTGCTAATGGGAGCTAATCACCTCTACTAGACTAGAAGTGAGTGAGCATGGGATCAAACTAGTCCCTCTGAATGTGATTGACAGTTGGGGCAGACTGAGGGGCCAATGACAATGGCACTAGGTTTTGTCTCTACCGCATGTACTAGCTTTTTTGGATCCTATTCTCTTTGGATGTATACCTTGCTCAACCTAGATGTAGTAGGGAGGGCCTTGGACTTTCCACAGGGCAGGGTGTCTTGCCCTCTCTTAGGATTGGAGAGGGAGGGAAGTGTGGAGGGAGTGGGAGGAGAAAAGGGAATGGGAATTTTGATTGGTATTGTTTAAAGTAATAAAATAATAATAATACTTGGTAGTATCAGTAATCTTCTTGCTTGTTTGTTTTGGGTTTGGTTTCTACAGTCAGGGTCTCACAGTGTAGCTCAGCTGGCTGTGGAATCTTAAAGGTCCTCCTGCCTCAGTCTTCAAAATTCTGGACTTACTGATATGAGCCACCATGTAGTATTGGTTTTGATTTACTAAAAATTTTCCTACATAGAGGCAATTATAGTGAATTTCCCTTGGCTTTTTCTATCACCAAAACCCTCATTCCACAATTCACACAACCAATGTTGGGATTCTGTTACTTGTTAGGCCTATTCTTAGAATGCATAATATATTGGAAAAGTAACTTATCATTTACCCAAATTTTCCATTTCCAGAAT
>NW_004949155.1:1302316-1309532 GCF_000317375.1 Microtus ochrogaster
TGTGTTGGGATGTTCAGATCTTGCTGTTGTAGAACCACTAGTTTCTGGTGGTGCTGAATTGCATTTTATGTTGTTCTTACTTTGTTGTCTACCTGTACCTTCCTCCCATCAGTATACATGGAGCCTGTGCTTCAGAAGGTCCCTCTGCCTCCAATTGGTGTAGTTGGGGGCTATGGCTCTGGTGAATGCTCCTTCAGGTGCAAGCAGAGAAGAGCCTCCAATAATCCAGGTGCAAGCAGACCCAAGGCTCAGATGGTTACTCCTTGAGGTGCAGGTGGGGCCACAGTTCCAGTAGTCATTCCTCTGGTCACAGTTCTGGTGATGACTTCTCTAAGTACAGGCAGGACTGAGCTTCTGGTGGTGGCTGCAGTGACGAGGTATCTCCTACAGAGAATGGCAGTGGATGCTGGCTGAGACATGGGTGCTCTTTGCCAGAGTAACTTCTTACAATTACTTCTGTAAGTCACTGCTGGAAGCCACTGGTTTCATTCCCAGCAGTCACATGCCACTACCTGCAGTTGCTCACCTTAGATGCTCCTGGCAGTTACTCAGTCCTCTGATTCTTCCAGTGGTTGTTCAGATGGACTCGGGGAACCCTGAAAAAGAGGAAGTGAAAAGATTGTAAGAGCCAAAGGGGATTGAGGACACCAAGGAAACAGGGTCTTCTAGATACAACAGGAATGGTACACATATGAACTCACAGAAACTGTGGCAGCATGCACAGAGCCTGGACAGTTCTAGGTCAGATAGTGTCCTAGCACTAAGAGTGGAAGTGGACGCATGTGCCTTTCTATAAACCAAAACCCATTTCCAATTGATAACCATTTGAAAAGGGAGAGTTAGTTTTCTTCAATGGAGTCTCACTCAGTATACAAACCACACTTAATGGCAGGTCTCATGTCCAACTGTAGTTGGCCAACACAAAAAGAACTCAATGACTGGCCTGGGATTCCCCCCCTCCCCTGACTTAGACATTTCAAGGAAGAGTCAGTGAGAGAGGAAGCACGGTGACAACACCAGCCCAGGCCCAGAATGTCAGAGAGAGAGTGCTTAGTGGCAGTGGCCCTGGCCCCTACCTGGAAGCATCAGAGAGGGAGTGCAGCAACCTGGGAGCATCAACAGCAGTAGCTTCTAGAAACAATATTAAGAAGTCCCTCTGGGAAAGAACACCAGGGTCCCAGCCAGCATCCAGTGCCATCTTCTGTATGAGATCGCCTGCTGAATCAGTAACCACTGGAGCCACAGACCTGCTGGCATCAAAGCCTTGTAGACTACATCTGCATCTGGAGGAGTGACCACCTGAGCCTTAGGCCCATTGGCACCTGGAGGAGCAATCATTGGAGCAACGGCCACCAACACAGAGAAGCTTACATTAATTACAAACTGGTTGGCCTATTAGCCCAGGCTTCCTATTAACTAGCTCTTACAACTTAAACTAACCCGTGATTTTTGTGTATGTTTAGCCGCTGCCGTTGATGCTCCCAGGCTGCTGCACTCCTTCTCTGATGCTGCCAGGTAGGGGTCAGGGCCACTGCTACTGAGCTCCTTCTCTCTGACATTCTGGCTTGGTACTTTTTCTCAGGGCAACATTTTCATCTTGCTTCCTCTGTGTCTGGGTGGTGAGTGCAGACTGAGCCTTTCCTCTTCCCAGAATTCTCCTAGTCTGGTCACCCCGCCTGTATTTCCTGCCTGGCTACTGGTCAATCAGCATTTTATTAAACCAATACAAGTGACAAATCTTTACAGAGTACAAGAGCATTATCCCACAGCAATAAGATGCTGCAAACTGAACACATCCAAAAGAAAAAAAAATTATCCACCATGACCAAGTAGACTTCATCACAGAGATGCAGGGTTTCTTTAACATACGGAAATCTTGAAATATAATCCACCACATAAACAAACTGGAAAAAAAAACCACACGATCATTTCATTAGATGCTGAAAAAACCTTCAACAAAATCCAAGACTCCTTCGTGATGAAGGTCTTGGAGAGATCAGGGATACAAAGACCATCTAAACATAATTAAAAAAATCAATTTACAGCAAGCCAACAGCCAAAATCAAATTAAATGGAGAGAAACTCAAAGTGATTCTACTAAAATCAGGAACAAGACAAGGCTGTCCATTCTCTCCATAGCTATTCAAAACTGTACTGAAAGTTCTAGGTAGCAAAATAAGACAACAAAAGGAGATCAAGGGGATACAAATTGGAAAGGAAGAAATCAAACTATCCCTTTTCGTAGAAGATATGGTAAATAACTGACCCCCAAACCTACCCAGGAACTCATACTATTACTGATAAACACCTCCAGTAATGTAGTGCGATACAAGATTAACTCAAAAAGATCAGTAGCCCTCCTATATACAAATGATAAATGAAAGAAATCAGAAAAACATCACTCTTTACAAAAGTCACAAATGAAAAATATCTTGAGGTAATTAACCAAACAAGTGAATGACCTGCATGACAAGAACTTTCAGTCTCTAATGAAAGAAATTAAAGAAAACATCAGAAAATGGAAAGATCTCCCATGTTCTTGGATAGGTAGAATCAATATAATAAAAAATGACAATCCTGCCAAAAGCAATCTATAGAGTCAATGCAATCCCCATCAAAATCCCAACACAATTCTTCACAGACCTTGAAAGAACATTACTCAACTTCATATTGAAAAACAAAAAAACCCTGAATAGCTAAAACAATCCTGTATAATGTAGAAACTTCCAGAGGCATTACCATCCCTGACTTCAAACTCTGCTAAAGAGCTATAGTAATAAAAACAGGCTGGTATTGGCATAAAAACAGACACATGGATCAATGGAATCAAATCGAAGACCCTGACATTAATTTATGCTCATATGAACACCTGACTTTTGACAAAGCCAAAAAGGTACAATGGAAAAAGGAAAACATCTTTAACAAATGGTGCTGGAATAACTGGATGTCAGCATGTAGAAGATTGCAAATAGATCCATATCTATTGCCTTACACAAAACTCAAGTCCAAATGGATCAAATACCTCAACATAAAGACAGTTACATTGAACCTGGTAGATGACAAACTGGAGAGTAGCCTTGAACACATTATCACAGGAGACCACTTCCTAAATAGAACACCAGAGTAGCAGAGACACTAAGAGTAACAACCAATAAATAGGACCTCCTGAAACTGAGAAGCTTCTAAAAGTCAAAGAACATGGTTAAAAAAAAGACAAAAATGACAGCCAACAGAATGGGGAAAGATCTTCACCAATCCCACATCTGACAGAAGGCTGATCTCCAAAATATGTAAAGAACTTAAGAAAGTAGACAACAAAATAACAAATAATCCCTTTTTAAAATGTGGTGGAGAACTAAACAGAGAATTCTCATTAGAAGAAACTCAAATGGCCAAAAGTCATTTAAGGAATTGCTCAAAATCCTTAGTCATCAGGGAAATGCAAATCAAAACGACTCTCAGATACCATCTTACACCAGTCAGAATGGCTAAGATCAAAAATACTGAAGACAGTTTATTCTGGAGAGGATGTGGAGTCAGAGAAGCACTCCTTCACTGCTGGTAGGAATACAAACTTGTACAGCCATTTTGGAAATCAGTGTGGTGGTTACTCAGAAAATTGGGAATCAACCTACTCCAAGACCCAGCTATACCATTCTTGGGCATACACTCAAAGGATGCTCAATCATACTACAAGGACATTTGCTCAACTATGTTCATAGCAGCGTTATCTGTAATAATCAAAACCTGGAAACAAAGTAGATTCCCCTTAACCAAAGAATGGATAAAGAAAATGTGGTACATTTACACAATGGAGTACTATTCGGCTGTTAAAAATACAATGATGTCATGAAATTTGCAGGAAAAATGAATGGAACTAGAAAAAAAAACATCCTGAGTGAGGTAACACAGACTCAGAAAGACAAGCACGGTATGTACTCACTCATAAATGGATAGAAGATATAAAGTAAAGCAAAGGATAATTAGTCCACAGCTTCAGAGAACTGGGAGCATGGGGGCAGGAGAGAGGGTGGAAGAGGGGAAGTAAAGGGAGTGGGAAAAATATAAAGTTTAATAAAAACAATTAGAAGAACTCAATGGTTGATTTGGAGGGTCTTTGTCTCATAATGTTTGTCGGGGATTTTGCTTGTTTGTTTGTTTTTTTAACCTTACAAGTTGTTTGTGTACTCCCCAGTGTAGAATGAGCGTGGACTTCTGATCACTGCTTAGCTTATTTATGTATGTATGATATCTAAAGCATTTATAAACTTTTATTACATAGCTGCAATACAGATATAAACATTAGCTGTTTCCATCTTCCTATAATTTGATTGAGTTACAAAGAAAACATGGGTTTTGTAAAATACAGCAAGCTAAATGCCGGCCCCTTCTTCCTTAGCCAGTTTACTACCAACTCCGGCCAGGTTGCCAGGGTCAAGGGTTTTGAAGCGCCTTTACCACAAGCTTCCTGAGGGTGGCAGTAGAGAGCCAAAATTGGGAAAGCACACTTGCGGCCTGCTAGCAGAGAATTTGAAAGCTATATATGGGCTAGCAATTCCTTTCCTTATTATTCTTGTTGAGAAGATGTGGGTCATACAAAAAAAAAAGTTCTTTGTGTATATATTATGGCTTCCAGTTTTGTGTTTTTAAGGAAGTCTTGTGTTTCTCTGCATCTTTATGTGTTTCTTGTGCTTTTCTTTGGCTCTTTTTCTTCTGCTTGTTTGTTTGTTTTGTCCTATTCTGATTTGTTTTTGTTTTATCTTATTTTATTACTATTCTTTAGAAGCCTGTTTGTTTTGTAAGGAGAGACAGAAAAGTGTGGCTGCAGATAGAAGGGGAGATGGGAGGACCTTGGAGGTGTTAGGGGAGGTAAAACCATAATCAGAATACATTGGATGAAAAAATATATTTTGGGGACTGGAGATAAGAGCACTAACTGGTCTTCCAGAGGACCTGTGTTCAATTCCCAGAACACACATGGTTGCTCACAACTGTCTGTGATTCCAGTTCCAGGGCTTCTGACATACTCACACATACATACATGCAGGGAAAGCACCAATGAACAGTAAATAAAAATAAATTATAAAAACGTATTTTCAATAAAGGAAAAAGAAAAAATCTAAAGAAAGGTGAAAAAGAGAAACTGAGTGTGGGATACATGCCCATAATCTTAACACTTCAGAGGCCCAGACAGGAGGATCTTTGGTGTGAGAACAGCCTAGCCTACATAATGAGACTCTTTCTAACAACAAATCTGGATTGACAAGATGGTTCAGCAAGCAAAGCACTCCACTAAGCCTGACCTAAGGATTTGCATTTTAATACCTAGAACCACATGATGAGAGGAGAGAACTAACACATAACCTCATCTCTTTCTGTCTCTGTCTCTGTCTCTGTCTCTGTCTCTCTCTCTCTCTCTCTCACACACACACACACACACACACACATACACACACACACATGCACGCACGCACACCCCAAACAGGTAAATAAACTGGGCTGACAGTAGGCCAATGATGCAGCTTAATTGGTAAAGTGCTTCTCTGGCATGCACATGACCCTGGGTTTGATCTCTGGCACTACATAAATTGGGCAAGGAAGTACATGATTGCAATGTTGGAAGTAGAGGCAGGAGAATCCGAAGTTCAAGGTCCTTCTCCTCTACATAGCAAGTTTAAGGTCAACCTAGGATACATTAGGCTCTGACTAAAACATCAAAATAAAAACAAAAATAAATAAATGTAATTGAAAAAAGGAGAAAATAAAATATAAGCATAAATATTTTCTATAGGGAAAAATTACATAAAATGAAGGCACAAATGGAAGGAGAATGACTAGATAATTGATTCCTTTACATATATATTTAATAAAGGAAATGATTAAGACAGCTGCAGCAATATGAGCAAATATATGAATTGTCACTCAGAATAAAGTATAATAATCTGGCTTTCATACAGTTGAAAAGGCACATGAAATTATAATAAAATAAATGTAATTGCAAACTACCCAAGGATAGATTTTGCCTCTCCAATATGTGTTTGATGACTTTTCCCTTTTATTTTTTTTTCTCTTTTGAGACAAATGCTCGCCCAGGATGGTCTTCATCTTTTAGCCTCAGCTTCGCAATGACTGATCTCACATTACAGGGGCACACCATTGCGTTCACCCTGATACACCAGGGATTTTAGCGTAACGGTATTTTGTATTAAGAAAACTGACACTGTGTCGGCACTGAGCACATAACTCTGGCAATGTTCAGTGACATAAAGTCTAAAACAAAGTCAAGGGCCATATCGAGGTCTCAGAAACACCTACAGGTAAATAAATTATTTTTGTTGCAGTTTTAGTTTGGTTCGGATTAAATATTTTGGTTTTTTGTTTGTTTGTTTGTTTGGCTGGCTGGTTGTTTTTTTGGTTGGGGTGTGTGTGTGTGTGTGTGTGTGTGTGTGTGTGTGTGTGTGTGTGTTTGAGACAGGGTTTCTCTGTGTAGCCCTGGAACTCACTCTATAGACCAGGCTGGCCTCAAACTCTCAGAGATTTGCTTACCTTTGCCTCCCCAGTGCTGCGACTACAGGCATGCACCACCACTACTAGGCTAAAGATAAATTCTATTGTGTACCTTTGTTTTTTTTTCTTTTTGGAGGGATTTATTTTTTTTTTTGTTTGGCTATGTAGCCTTGGCAGATCTGGAACTCGCTCTGTAGACCAGGCTAGTCTCGAACTCACAGAGGCCATCAGCCTCTACCTCCAAATGCTGGATTAAAGGGGCACACTGCCACTCCCTTGTTTTATGCTACATTGTCAACAGTGGCAAAAGACTGAAAATAAGTAGCATAAAAGCCCAATTAAATACAATTTCATATTCTCATACTACAGAATATAACATAGCCATCAAAAATAATCAAAAAAGTGGATAGTAGCATGGCTAAGAGTTTGGATCCTAGCACCTGTGTAATAAGCCAGTGTCATCACAAATACTTGTAACCCTAGATCCAAATGGAACAGAGACATCTATGAAATAGTCTTTCAAAGCCATTTAAGCTTTAAAAAAAGGTTTAAGATAATGCTCCATGTAATAAAATGTGGCAATTCTTTGGAAAGCAGTGTGGCGGTTTCTCAGGAAATTCGGAATCAACCTACCCCTGGACCCAGCAATACCACTCTTGGGAATATACCCAAGAGAGGCCTTATCATACAACAAAAGTATATGCTCAAC
>NW_004949155.1:1310552-1317064 GCF_000317375.1 Microtus ochrogaster
AATCTTTAATAAATAAATAAAAAATAAAAAAAATAAAATGTGGCAATTTATTTAGCTATTCTTTACTAATGGGCATTTGAGTTTCTAGCATTTGACAACTATCAACAAAGACTTTATGTCTTTCAAAAGTACATCTTTATTTTTAATATAGCAACATGATTTCAGATAGTGCAGTTTATCTCTCTCTTCCAATTCTATTCCTCTGACATAGCTGCAGACTGAGCTTTGGCAGGTGAGGGCTGACTGGGCCTTTGTGTTAACTGCACATATTATGCTGTTCTTTACTTTATTCTGAAACGAAACCATTGTCGAAGAAGCCGAGCTAGCACAACTCACCCAGAGATCTAACTGGCTTGTTTGCCTTGCTTCTGATGCCCTTTCCTTTACCAGAAGTTCTTGAATTGGCTCTGATTATTCCTCAGGTAGACCTTGATCCTGGTTGTTAATTCCAAAGGTCCACAAAGGGTGGTGGGCTTTATGAAAAAGCAGATCAAGAAGTGTGAGAGCCAGCAATAAACAAGGAATGTGGCTTCATTTAGGATTGAAGTGGCAGGGGGAAAAAACCCAATGAAATAAATTACAACAAATCCAAAGGAAAACATCATAACAGAAAATGCGCTAGAAAAGACGGTGGCACTATTGCTTTGGCCTTGGGAATCTGGTTGGCACAGCAACAGCTTAAGGACCTTGGCAGCAGGCAGAGCAACTACAGTGTATTTTAAATGAACAGAGAAGCACAGCCCAGGAGACTTTTATAGCTTTAGAAATGTCAGAAGGCAAACCAAAGGATTATCTGGAAATAAAAGTAGAGAAGGCTTAAGGTCTTAGAGGTCAAGGTCTACATGAAAGGGAAACGAGGAATGTGCCCCCAAAAGATAGCTCTAAGTCTAAAAGCAACGTAGGTGTACATAGAGATCACTGTGTTGTTATTGTTGTCAAAATACTATAGGTATATTTATGACATATTTATTTAAATGTGCTTATACACATTTAAGGCCAGCAAATGATGTTTTGGTATGAACTAAGAAAAGAAGAATATATTTTTCTGTTATTAGGTCCAGGAGGCATAACTCTGACTCAGACTTAACAGAAGATAAAGAGGGAAAAAAGAAGCTGTAAACTAGAATGACTTTCTATTCTTATAATCCCAGAACGTGAGAGATGGAGGCAGAAAAATCAGGAGTTTAAGGACTCCCTCAACCACCTAGAAAGTTGGAGACAAGCCTCAGCTATGTGAGATTGTTCCAAAAATCAAACCATAGCCAGGGATGGTTGCACATGCCTTTAATCCTAGCATTCAGGAAGCAGAAGCAGGCAGATCATATTTGTGATTTTGAGGGCAGCCTGGTTTGCATTGCAACTTCCAGACCACTCAGAGCCATATAGTGAAATCCTGTCTTTTTAAAATCAATAATAGTAGTAGTAGTAGTAGTAGTAGTAGTAGTAGTAGTAGTAGTAGTAGTAGTAGTAGTAGTAGTAGTAGATGATTACTCAGCTTCCCTGCATGACTAACTAGAAAACATTCAAAAAGACATGTAAGAGAACTCAGTGGTTATGAGTATTTGCTGTTAAAAGCTTGACAACCTGAGCCAGGCGATGGTGGCGCACGCCTTTAATCCCAGCACTTGGGAGGCAGAGGCAGGCGAATCTCTGTGAGTTCGAGACCAGCCTGGTCTACAGAGCTAGTTCCAGGACAGGCTCCAAAGCCACAGAGAAACCCTGTCTCGAAAAAAAAAAAGCTTGACAACCTAAATTAATTCCTGGAACCATGTAGGAATAAGCCCAGCCCCTTAGGGGGCGTGTTCACCTCGGGCGAATGTTTACTTATTAATCGGGTGAGCAGGAGCCCGCGCACCCCTTCTGCTTTCCTGGTCTCCGCAGGAACGGTGGTTCTATAAGTCTATTTCCCCATTAAAGCTGTATATATTTTTACAATCTGTCTACATTCATTTACGCCATTACAGAACCAGAAGATCAGTGATGGCACACACCTTTAATCCCAGCACTCAGGAGGCAGAGGCAGGAGGACCACTGCAAGTTCCCTGCCAGGCTGGGCTGACAGAGAAAGGTGCTATCTCAAAAACAATAATAACACGTCAAGACTGCAAAACAGAGACATAAACAGGAAGAAGAAACAAAATAAGCCAACAAATAGTGCTGGCCTTTCACAGGTAGAAAAACCAAACAAGCAAACAAAAAACAACAAAAGGGGACCTTAAATAAATATGAACAAAAGAAGAAAATGAGCTTTTAAAATAATGTTCTACTATCGGTGCTGTTGTAGCCCAGTGGGTACCAGTAGTTGTCCTCAGCCACAATTGGTTTCCCCAGATTCCACTTTCTATTTCTTCTCTAATCTTCCAGGGTTTGAATAACCTGTAGCACAACATTCTTTTGGCTAAAGATGGAAGCATCAAAAATGGCTTTAGTTCAGGAATGTGTTGAGGATACTTTACGTGTATGCCAGGCATGTGGGAACAATCGATGGACCTCTTTTAACCAGCAGATTTTAGAGAACTCAAAAATCTCCAACATTGGTGGCAAACCCATGCCTTTAATCCCAGCACTCAGGAAGCAGAAGCAGGTGGACTTCTGTGAGTTCGAGGCCAGCCTAGTCTACTGAGAGAGTTCCAGGACAGTCAGGGCTGTTACATACAGAAACCTTGTCTCAAAAAAAAAAAATCACCAGCATTAACAGCAGTGACCACAGGACAGAATAAATCCTCTGGGTTCATAATGGGGACACATGTACCAAGGTAATAGGCCATGGAGACTTCGAGGAATGTTGAGCCATGAATTTTACATAAAGAGTAGCAAGTAATAGACATGGGCTATCTTCTCACAGGATTAAATCCTGTCAGTTTGTAGAAATGTATGAGACCAAAGGCCAGGCATAGTGGTATGTCTGCAATCCCAGTATTTAGGACACAGAGGCAGGAGGATGGCTGTAAGTATGAAGCCAGCCTGGAATTTATACTGAATTTCTTGCCAGGTGGGGCTACATAATAAAACCCTGTCTCAAGCAACCAAAAATAAAATGGAAACAAAGATTTATTTAAATGCATAAGGTGGGTAATGAGGTAAAGAGGAGACCCTTCAGGGCTGACTAATGGGAGCCAGGGACTACCACAACAAATGTCTAAATTCTATAAGAAGACAGGACCCAGTATGTCCAAACCAGAAACCCAAGTCCAAAACTTAATATCTGAGAATCCGTACAGAAGAAGCCCCTATCTACCTCCCAGGTCCTTATGAAGACATCTGCTCATATCTACAGCTTCCTTCTTCACAATGGATGTTAAACACAAAGTTTGAACATAAAAGACCACAACTTCCTCTCAACCCCATCCACTCTCTCAAGAAAGACTCAGTGAAGTGAAGGACTCCCATTTCTTAAGCTATATTCATTCAGTAATGTGTTGGGAGGGTAAGTTAGTCAGTTTTCAGGCACTTTGAAGGCAAAATACCCCAGTGTGACAAAGATTAAATCCTAAAAGTCCATGTTTGGGAATGGGAGCACACTGTGATGGGAGGCAGGCTTCCCCGGTGACCTTTTGTACACCATTTGCAGCTTCCCTCAGTAAGCATTGCACATGGCTGGCATCTCTGTCGTCCTCAGACCACCACGGCACCTGCTGTTTCACCCTTCTAGTCCCGTGCATTGTCCTGTGAGAAGCTGCCTGCAGGGACTCTCAATCGATAACACCCTGCCCAACTTCCCAGGATTTCATTTGAAACCTTTGTAGAAGCCTCCATTTCTCCATAAGCCTTGTATCCGCATCTCTCCAAAGCCTGTATTACCTAGACCTGAGCCTGCCTGCACCCTGGTCACACTGGCCTAGGAGTGTCTAGCCAACTAAACCTGCAAAATGATTCTGTAGGCATTCCTGAGCAATACAGGCATTCTAGGGTTATAAGAGAATATAGACAGAGCCAGTAAGATAGCTCAGAGGAAGGACAAAGGGGCTTGCCACCAAGTCTAACTACTTGATTTTACTTACCAGGACCCTCATGGTGGAAAGAGAATTGACTCCTGCAACTGTTTTCTGACCTCCACATAAGTGGCCCCATATAATAAACAAATAGCCAAATAAATAAACACAAAGACAGACTCTGGTCTGGGCTATCTTCAGAACAAATCTGCACTTCTCCATCTCTAAACCAGTGGTAGCTAAGGCCTCGGCAATTGCTCAAGTAGAGACATTCCTCCTGCTTGTCCCAGCACAAAACACTGGGCTTTTTTTTATCAACAATCTACACCTTTACATGAACTTTTTTTCTAGTTGAACTCCAAAATTTTCAAATATTTCTTCATTCCTTTTCATTGTCAGTTCTCACTGTAAATGTGGGTAAAAGCAGCCAGCAGTGCTCTTACTGAATCCTGTGTATTTTGCTGCCTTCCTAATCCCACCCATCAGTTACACTAGCTCGCTACCTTTAAGCTTGGTCTCTCATTAAAGTCTTAAGGCATGAATAGATGTAGGTATGCTTTCATTTGTTTGTTTGTTTGCTATGACATATGACAAGGGTGGCCTCTAGTCCAATTCCCACTAGGGTCTTCATTTCCATCTGAAACCACATTAGCTTATCAGAATCACCTATTAAACGCTTAGCCTTTTTTGTCTTACAATGCCAGACTCCTCACGCAAACCAGTTCCCAAAGCCCTTCTACACTGTCAGGTATTGTCTAGCGACAGCCTTGCATCTCAGTACCATTTTTCTGTGTTTCTTTTGCCTCAGTGTAACAAAATACTTTGATAATTAAATTTTCCATTTTTTTACATGTGATTCTTTCATTTTATGGGTGGCTGGGGGAGTGCCATGTGCATGCCATGAATGGACATCAGAGGAAAACTTGTGACAGTATGTTCTCTCCTTCCACTATGTGGCTTCTGGAGACGGAGCTCAGGTCATCGGGCTTGACAGCAAGCAGCTTTACCACTGAGCGGACCATTCCACTCTGTGGCTCTGTCTGGCCTAGAACTCACTCTATAGACCAGGCTGATCTCAAACCCAGTGAGCACCTGCGTCTGCCTCCTAAGTGCTGGGATTAAAAGCTTGTACTACCACCACGCTGTCTCTCACTGGCTCTTAAAAGCTCATTCTAGTTGATAGTTTTTAAAGTTCTGATCAATGATCAAATGCCCATATTTGCTTTGAATGATTCCATGGCAGTATTGTCAGGAGCGAAAGCAAGTCTCACACAGTAAAGAGAAGAGGATGGGCTGGAGTCCTAAAATCTCTTTCAAGGGTGTGTCTTCAATAAATGCCTCAAGAACTCTTAGAAGGTCCCACTTCCAGGATCTCTGGACTCCCAACAATGCCACCCGGGGGATGAAGCCTTTAACACATTCTAGGAGATGTAATGGCTAATGTTGACTGTCAACTTGACAGGATATAGACTCATCTAAGAAACCAGACTGTGTGCATACTTACAAGAGATTATTTGAATTAAACTCACCTCTAGATATGGCCCTGAGGACTTATCTCAATTCTGTTAATTCGGGTGGGAATACCCACCCTAAAAGCGGGCAGTAGGATTCTATGCTTGGGTCCTGGACTGCATAAAAAAAAGAGGTAACTAGCGGGCTGGAAAGATGACTCAGAGGTTGAGAGCACTGGCTGCTCTTCCAAAGGTCCTGAATTCAATTCCCTACAACCATGTGGTGGCTCAGAATCATCTGTAATGAGATCTGGTGCCCTCTTCTGGTCTGTAGGCAGACATGCAGGCAGAGCCCTGTATGCATAATAAATGAAGAAATCTTCTTTATAAAATGATAACTAGCTGAGCGAGCAAAGGCATCATTCTCTGCTCCCTGGCTGAGCCTGCAAGGTGACCAGCTGCTTCTCTAAGCTACAGTCTCTTAGAATCCTAGCTGTCTTTATTTTTGAGTTTTTTACATGTGTTTTCAGATACACAAGAGCTGTTAATAAATAATTTAATGATCAGCTACTGAAAGACAGGAAATTGGCAAGAAATGACTAAGTCCTTTTTGGACTTTGATCCCGAGTTATCCTCGGATCTCTAACGCTACCAAAGAATTGGATATTTATTCCATCAATCACAAAATGGCTTTTTTCCAGCTAGAGACTCATATGTAGCCTTGGCTGGCCTAGAACTTACTACATAGATCAGGCTGCCCTCTGGCTCATAGAAATCTTCCTGCCTCTGTCTCCCAAGTCCAGTGTTGGAATTAAAAGCCATGCACTAATATACCCAGAGCAAAGTTTGAATGAGAATGCCCCCCATAGGCTCATATATTTGGATGTTTGGTTCCCAGTGGGTGAACTGTTTAGGAATGATTAGGAGATGTGACCTTGCTGGAGGAAGTGTGTCCCTGGCCTTTGAGGCTTCAAAAGCCCATGCCATTCCCAGTTAGCATTCTGCTTCCTGTTTGTGAATTAGATGCATCCTCTCAGCACCATGCCTGCCTGCCTGCCTGCCATGCCTGCCTGCTGCCTGCCTGCCATGCCATGCCTGCCTGCTGCCTGCCTGCCTGCTGCCTGCCTGC
>NW_004949155.1:1317889-1323167 GCF_000317375.1 Microtus ochrogaster
CTGCCTGCCTGCTGCCTGCCTGCCTGCCTGCCTGCTGCCTGCCTGCCTGCCTGCTGCCTGCCTGCCTGCCATGCTCCTCAACATGATGGTCAGGAGCTCACCCACTGAAACAGTATCAAGCCTCCAATTAATTGTTTTCTGTAATAAGTTGCCTTGGTCATGGTGTCTCTTCACAGCAATAGAACAGACACTCCCCCATTCTTGCCTTTTTTTTATGCATGCCTCATCTTCGGAAGTAGTGATTTGAAGGAGCTGTCCCACATAAGTCTTTGGTATTTGAATACTTGATCCCCAGTTGGTTTGGTGATGATTAGGATGTGAAGCCTTGCTGGAAGAAATATGTCACTAGGATTTCAGAAGACTCATGTCATTCTCAGTGTACTCGCTCTGCCTTCTGACTGTAGATCTAGATATGGGCTCTCAGCTGCTTCGTCAGTCACCTGCCATCATGCTGTCACTCTGCCATCATAAACTGGAATTCACTGGAACCACAAACCCAATTAAACTCTGTCTTTAATAAGTTACCCTGGTAGGGATGTTTTATCACAGTAATTGAAAAGTAACTAACAGAATGAACTTTGTATTAGAAATGTAATAAAGGTAAGCAAAACTGAATATTCCTGAGTCCTTACACTTAATACCAAGTCATTACCACCAAAAATTCATATCCTACTTGATTTGACTGCTAGTCATAAGTAAGTTATGAATTTTTCTAGATGTTCCTGTGAAGAAATTTACCAAGAGGATTAGCTGGGAGGATAGGGTTCACTCTGAATGTGGGCGACACCATCACCAAGGCTGGGATCCTAGACTAAATAAAAACAGAATAAAGGGAAAAGCCTGCTGAATAACTGAATTCCCCTATCTTTGCTTCCTTATCCTCCCAGAAGTGAGTCAACAGTCTTATGCTTCTGCCGCTGTGAGATGCTCCCACCTCTATTTCTTGCCTGCCCTGATAAATTCATCCTTTAATTTGCTTTTGTTGGGTATTTTGTACTGCAATAAGAAAATTAGCTAGTACATCCTAACTCCTAAAAGGCAGAATTTGGGGATTAAGATTAGTCACATTCATCAGGATATGATCACATAATGAATCTGAAGCCACATGAAAAAACAGGGCTCCCTGTAACCACCAGCACTAATAATTGTTTACTGGCCTCTAGTTAAAATTCGCCATAGTCCCTTTCTCATCTGTTGTTAATCCTTGAGCCCTTCAGTTCTCTCCTTCCCTCCTTTCCTTGCTCATTTCCTCCCTTCTCTCCCTTCTGTTGGGCCAAAATTATCTCAGGGCCTGTACCTCGAGGCCTGTAGGACAAAAAAAAGCCTGGCTCGAGTTTGAAGGATAGTCTCAAAGCTACTGAGTGAGGATGAGACAGCAAAATCGAGGTAGAGGCTCCTCCAGCCAGAGGAGGCTTGGCTGTCTCTCATTGGCTGGAGGAACTTCCATATCACTTCAGCCCCTATGTCACTTAACCTATATAAGCTGATGCTCACAGTAATAAACCGAGTTCCTGCTTTGACTTGACTTCCTATCACGTCTGATTGTCCTGCATGTGGGACTGTGGAAAGGGCAGATAGCACACTCACCTTTCTCTGGGGAATAAGGCTAAGGAGGCCTGGCAACTGGTACCTAACAGGGACATGACTGGTCCCAGGGCTAAGCGGTTCATCAAAGTGAGTGGGACCCCATGATGGGTAACGCAACTTCACACAAAAATGACCCAGTGCTTAAGGACTTGAGATATATGCTATTCTCCCTAGGCGTGGAATTGTCAGACCACAATGTGATCTAGGCATGGGAGACTATAATTACCCTGGACCCCTGGGTACCCACCAGGAATCTTTTCTCATGGGACACGTGGAACCGGGTGGAGACTCTGGTCAGAGAAAGGGGAAAGCACTTTGATATAGCCCCACCATTGGGATTCTATCCAACTATTATGGCCTTTACGGCATGTTTCACCTCACTGTTCTGCCTCCCCCAAGGGCAGATAAGGAAAAGACCAGAGACCGAGAGAGGTCTAAAGAATCCAAAAAATAACCAACTGGCTATAAGGGCAGGGGAAAAGGAGACAGGCGAAGAGCAGAAAAAGGCCAAAGATCAGGAGAGGTTTGAAGAATCCAAAAGAATGGGAAAAAGGGAGACAGACAAGGGGGAAGATCAAAACTGAGTGCAATTTACTCAAGAGTGGTCCCAGGGGAAGGAATAAAGCAGGCAGAGGCAAAGACCAAAAGGAACGTAGATATTGCCTGTGACAAGAAATGGCTGCTTCCTTATGCTCCTAGCCACCCTGGAAAGGATAAAATGGGAGAGGGGAATGGGACAAATAAGGGGGCTCCATCCTTGCCAGGAGGAAATAAATATACCAGCCTCTCGGGAGGGGGGGGACTGTAAAGTTGGCACTCTCATACAGAGGAACTTGTGGCAGAGCCTCCTAGGGATCCTAATCCTACTTACCCCTAGGGCTATAGGGCTAAGGTTTACAGACCCCCAAGCCTTCCCCATCAATGTTGCCCCCAGCCCTAATCGGTCACTAGCCTGGTATCCTTGGGAATCTAAGGACCTGAAAAAACTGAGGAAGGCAGTGGCCAAGGATGGCCCCAACTCCCCTTGGGCCATAACCCTCCTTCAGGAGGAAGCCTAACATCCTTGTGTCCCCAATGACTCATATGATCTGGGTAATGCCACCCTGGGAGACCCCAATATGTTAAATGGACAGCCTTCTTTAAGGGGGCCTGTGCCACTAAGGCAGATTTCAATAGAGCAGCTGACCCCCTATTCCTATTACTTATCCGATCGATGCTAACTGGTACAGGGGAAGGCTTTTCCACTGGGGTCCAACAAGTCGCAACTGTGGCTCTGTATCTGGACCAAGTCAGACAAGCAGGCCTGGAGACCTCTTTAGAGGAGGGACCCACAGAAACATCTATAGCTGGAACGATGCAAAAACCAAGGGAGCCACCTACAAAATTTATTGTCCATGTGTAGATCAGCCTTGAGATGATATTGCTCCCCAGTGGGCTTAGAGATCAATTTACTAAACTCCTAGTCTGGGAAGGTATGAACGAAGATACTATGATGGCTTGTGCTGGCCTTAGGGAAGGGTCCATGAGTCAGTGGGTTGTGGCATCGCACAATGACGGGACCCAGTCACATACCAACGAGACTCTTGTGGCGGCCCTTCAGGCCCGGACCCAAACTCTAGCCTCTTCTATTACTCAAGTCCTGGTGGCTGCACAGCAAAAGCAAACATCTGGGAAATGTTTCTTATGTGGTCATCTGGGGCATTTTAAGAGGTATTGCCCACAAAAGGGCAATAAGACCCAGGTGCGGAAGGGACCCCCTCCATTTCCCTGCCCTTGCTGGCATAAGGGGTACTATTGGGGTTCAGAATGCCACTTCAAATTTTATATAAATGGGAAACCCATTGCAAATCAACCTTTAAACAAGATGGGGAGCACCTTCCAGCTCCCTCAACCAAGGGAAGGAAAGATGCACCTTCAGTTCACTGGACCATTCCAATGGTAGAGGGGTTCTGACCCAATATGACTATGATCTTTGGGGGAAAAAGATTCCAATGCCTGATAGATACGGTATCTGACAGGATGGTCCTCAGAAAGGAAGAGGTCCTGACCAGCTGGGATTTCATAACTGGGTCAGCTATCATGCGGGTTGGGGGAAGGTCTATGTCCCAAGAAACGGTTAGTTTCATAACTTGGGTGGGGCTGGACAGAGACAAAGGAAAGTTCAGGCCTCTGATGCTCCCAGCATTGTCTGCAAACCTCCTGGGACAAGATTTGTTAGGACAAATGAATGCTGTTATTACCACTGACCACCTAGCCTTTTATGATGATAAAACTGAGCAAGGTGTCATCAGGCAGACCCCCATCACCTGAATTCACCCCTAAAAGTAGAGGCCACTGTCTCCAGGTTCCCCCCATTAGGTAGGCCCCTGATAAGCCAGTACAGGTAGAACAGTGGTCATTACCTGAACTTAAACTTAAGATGCTCAAGGAAATTGCCAGAAATGTACTTAAAAAAAGAGAGATAAGGCCCTCCATGTGCCTCTGGAATAGCCCTGTGTTTGTGATACATAAGCCTAGTGGAACCTGGAGAATGTTACAGGACCTACAAAGCAATCAATTCCCATATGGAGCTAGTATGGGCGCCTTTAAGGAACTTACCTTGGGTCCCAGCAGTCCCCTCCCAGTTTCACCTCATTGTAATCAATCTAAAGGACTGTTTCTCAATTTCTCTTCATGAGGAGGGTTGTGAAAAGTTTGGCTTTTTCATTCCTACAGTTAACTCCTCTCAACCTGATGAGAGATACAAATGAACTATTCTCCCACAAGGGAGAATAGCCTTTTGTCAACAATATTTGTATAATATCCTCTCTCCTTATTTTGACAAAGATAATACTCTTCTATATGTTTATATGGATGATCTAATCATTGGGCATTTGGAGGGATCAGGGCTAGGTCCCTGGGTAACCACTATTGTTGATATCATCCAACAACGTGGCTTTAAGATAGCCCCAAACAAAATACAGAAGGTACCCCCATTTCATATATTGGGATTCCAATTAACACTCTCTCAAGCTAAAGTGAGTGGACCCCAATTAATCCTGCCTGAGCGTCTCACTTTATTGGGGTTACAAAAGATATTGGGAGAAATGAACTGGGTGAGGCCCTGGTTGCCTATAGATATTGGGAGATTAGATTGTTATATGATCTCCTAAAAGGGGTAGCAACCTTATGAGATCATTTCCTTGCTCCCTGAGGGCCATCAGGCACTCACTGAATTCGTCAATGAGCTCCATCAGGCTTCTATGGTGAGATATAATCCTAATATTCCAATCTAAGGCTGAATATTATTAGGGAAAAAGACCTTGCTAGCTGCCTCTATTCAGCAGTCACAACCACTAGAATGGGTACACACCACCCTGGGGGGGGGGCACTCCCAGAGTATACTCTCTAGTAGATCAAATAGCTGATATGATCATAAAAATCAGGGACACGTCCCTCTGACATTATGGGAAAGATCCCTCTAAATTAATAATTCCATTCAAAATTAAGGACTTAGAATGGGAGGCCAGACATTGTTCTTAATTGAGCCTCACCCTGGAGGGATTTCTGGGAACCCTGAACAGCCACTTTGGGGAATTCCAGTTAGTGAAGCTATATCAAGAACTATACTGGAGAGTCCCCTTAGTCTTATCTTCTAGGCCCCTGCCCCAAGCATTCACTGTTTGCACAGATGGCAGGAAGAATGGGGCCA
>NW_004949155.1:1323452-1325005 GCF_000317375.1 Microtus ochrogaster
CAGTCGCCATGATGCTCCCACTCCAGACAGATGCAGGTTAAGATCTTCCCTGGTAAGCCAGCTCGTGGTGCTACACAGAATATTAGAAATGGGTTAGATCAATATGTAAGAGCTAGCCAATAAGAGGCTGGAACTAATGGGCCAGGCAGTGTTTAAAAGAATACAGTGTCCGTGTAATTATTTTGGGGCATAAGCTAGCCATGCGGGCGGCCAGGTGCAGGGGATGCAGCCCCGCCGCTCTTATTACAACAGTCTCAGAACCCTGCAACCTCTATTCAGACAGCTCTTATGTGGTGAACCTACTGCCACACTTACCCTATGTCTATATCAGACTGGATGCTAATTCCTATTTCTGCCTTGATAAAACAATTTGGATCACTCTTAGAGGATAGGAAAAAAAACATATATATTCAACATCTCAGAGGACACCAAAACCCCCCTGACCTCATTTCCCAAGGGAATGCTGCTGCAGATGCTGCAGCTCTAGGGGCCTGTCTCTTAGAGGTCTTAATTCTGCCCATACAAAATGCTACCCAAATGCATGACTTAACTTATATCAACTGGAGAGTACACAAATACCTATACCCCCCCCCAGATCCCTGCAGCAGAATTAAAGAGAATTGTTCATATGTGTAAGATTTGCCAACAGTTTCTCTGCAACCCCCCTTTACAAGGACTGGGGGTGAACCCAAAATGGTTAGGACCCAATATCACCTGGCAAACAGATGTAACACATTACCACTCCATTTGGCAAATTAATATATATGGCTGTGATCATATACACATACTCTAAGGCATGCTGGACTACCGCCCACTCAGGAGAAAAGGCAACCCTTGCCAAAAATGTTTTGCTATGTTGGGACTACCACAACAGGTCAAGACCAACAACGGCCCCTGTTTTATAAGTAAAACATTAAAAAAAATATTCCAGAGAGGGGAATATATCCCATACCACCGGGATCCCATACAACCCTCAAGGTCAAGCTATTGTCGAAAGACATTAGCAATATCTCAAAGAGGTCCTTATAAAACAAAAAGGGGGAAAAGTCTCCCCCCATCCACAACTGCAAAGGGCGTTATTAACCATCAATATTTTAAATTTTCAAAAATCAGATGAACAAAATAGATCCCAGAAACATTGGGGATCCCTACCAACAAGGCCCTGCCTAAAGGTTAGGTGGAAGGATCTTCTCACTAACCAATGGAGGGGCCCAGATCCCTTGTTGACACAAAGCCGAGGATATGGATGTGTCTTCCCAAACAGAGGGGAAATGCCTATATAGCTACCTGTTCATAACTTAAAAATTTTCCCCTCCCCTCAGGACAATGGGAAGACCAAGATGACCAATAAGAAAAAAAAAAAGAGATTATAGTGGACAACCCTTAAATTCGAACACAAGAAAAGAAATATCACCACTGCCCAAGGGAGACTGATCCTTGAGGAAAGTACTGCCTGTTTATCTATGTCAGATGGCCCTCCCGGTGGTAATCATGTTAACTCTTCTCACCTGGATCAAGGTCCAGGCATCAAGCCCCCACCAACCACAGAAGGT
>NW_004949155.1:1326459-1338293 GCF_000317375.1 Microtus ochrogaster
CCCTCTTCTGGCCTGCAGGCATACACACAGACAGAATATTGTATACATAAAAAAGAAAGAAAGAAAGAAAGAAAGAAAGAAAGAAAGAAAGAAAGAAAGAAAGAAAGAAAGAAAGATTGATTCCTGGCCTGAAGGCATAAGAGAGAGTCCCTAATGGTCCTGGCTGTCACCACATTGATGGGGCTACAGGTGGCCGGGATTGCCCTGGGCACCTCACCCCTGGTGATTTTACAACAAGAAATGGAAATAATTCACTCACAATGGACAGCAACCTTAAAAAAGAAACTGCATTATATTATTTACAAAAGTCTTTGGATTCCTTAGCAAGGGTAACATTACAAAATAGGGGAGGCTTAGACTTGCTGTTTATGGAACAGGAAAGAATTTGCAGGGCACTTGGAGAAGAATGTTGCTTCTATGAGGACCATTCCGAGATAGTTACAAGAATCCTAGATGAGTTAAGAAAAGATATTGATTCGTTTAAGTCAAGCATCCCCTATGAGACCTGGTTTAATTGGTCCCCAAGGCTTACCACACTTATCTCTTCTCTAATTTGGCTGATAGCTATTTGTTTATTGATCTGTCTTTTTGGCCCATGCAGTCTCCAAAGACTGAAACAAGCATTCCAAAACCAAATACAACTGGTACAATTCATGGCCCTTCAAGTACATTATGATAGGCTCGATACATCTCACCCCATGGATGAACTCTCCATTTGAGGGTATATAGGCCAAAACTCCAAAACTCCGGATACGCTGACCCCATATCCTCTCCCCAGTGGTGTATTCTGGCCTAGAGACCTGGGTATGGGGTGGGATATCAAACAAAAAGGGGGAGATATTGGGCCAAAATTATCTCAGGGCCTGTACCTCGAGGCCTATAGGACAGAAAAAAGCCTGGCTCGAGTTTGAAGGATAGTCTCAAAGCTACTGAGTGAGGATGAGACAGCAAAATCTAGATAAAGGCTCCTCCAGCCAGAGGAGGCTTGGCTGTCTCTCATTGGCTGGAGGAACTTCCATATCACTTCAGCCCCTATGTCACTTAACCTATATAAGCTAATGCTCACAGTAATAAACCAAGTTCCTGCTTTGACTTGACTCCCTATGACATCTGATTGTCCTGCATGTGGAACTGTGGAAAGGGCAGATAGCACACTCACCTTTCTCTGGGGAATAAGGCTAAGGAGGCCTGGAACCTCCCTCACACATGACTGAAGTCTACATGGAAATTATATTTGCTTCTAATTACCAATCTGATCAGGCAGTGTGAGATGGGGAGGCAAATAGACAATTTTACAACTGGAAATAGGGTTGTCTTTCTTTACCACTGTTGTCATTGCTTCTTGTGGCCACTTGGGGGAGAAATGGTAAGATGCATGTGTGTGTGCAAATATATGTGTGTGTGTGTGTGTGTGTGTGTGTGTGTGTGTGTTCACCTTCCTGTACTTGCCAATTTTTGTATAATACCTTTGACAGGATAACAATACTTTGTCTCTTTGACAAGCAGAGATAAGCAACAAAAAAGAATTATCATAAATACAAGAGATTAAATTTAGCAAGAGAGATAATTTTCTTTTTCTACACTTCCACTCTTGTCTTAAAAATAAAAGTCATAGGTAGGGCAAGGTGGCACATGTTTATCATACCAGCACTCAAGAATCTGAGATAGAAGATTCACATGTTGGAGGCCCATTTTGCTTATATATCAAAATCTATACCAGCATAATAGTGAAACAGTCTCAAAAAAAGGAAACCAGAAAATTAGAAAAAAGAGAGAAAGGGTTGAAAAGAGTGAGGAGGTGGAAGTTGGGGATGTGGCTAAATGGTAGAGCTCTTGACCAGGATACATAAAGTCCTAAGTTTGATACCCAGGACCATTGTAGGTAGGTAGGAGAGAGAGAAATTGTCGTCCACTCCATCACCTCTGGGGTCCCACGGCCATCGGCATTCAGGCAAAATGCTTAGTCACCCTAGGTGCTATCATTTCCAGGTCCCCACAGCCACGCATGTGTCCTCAGCATTCAGGCAAATTGCCTAATCATCCTTATGAAGCCTTATGCTCCCTGTAATCTATCCACAAGCACAGCGTGGCCATGTAATCTATACGCATGCATGGCATAGCTACTTAAGCCCCTTTACACATGCACTGAACTACCTATAAAAAGTGGACATGCCTAACCCATGCTCTCTTTCACCACGTTTCTTTCAGACAGATCTGTGCAACCCCCTCTTTCCTTTCTCTTTACTAATAAAAACTCTCAAAGTGGGTTTTGTTGTATATCTTGTGATCCATTCTCACGCACAGCAATATCGTTGGTGCCGAGGCTCTGACAGGCTCTCCTGCCCTCTGTTCCACGCCAAGGGCCAGTACTCTGAATGGGGTTCATCTATAACTGCCAATATTCCATCTGCCGTGCTGCTGGATCACTTCCTACAACACCGACTATGTCTCCTTCCGGTCGGCGGAAATGCTTCCCTGAACCCATGAGAGTGACTGTTCAGCATCTGGCACCCTTCTAGTGTTCTTAGAAACAGGGGCACACCCATCTACAGCCTTCAAGGCTATGACTGGCCCCTTTTGCCAACAATCACCTCCAGCAATTTCCCATGGCTGAGGACTGAGGCCTTGCTTCTCATCTCAGACTTTGTCCTTTGTTTCTTGTCGCTCAGACTTTTGTCCCTCTGACTTCTCAGCCCCAGCCTCTTCGGCTCCCTGCCTGACAAAACTTGAAGCGGCCTTTGCCATTTTACATCCGCTTAATCTCAGGATTCCTGAGATTAATAAAGCCAATGGATCTCGTTTATTTTTCTCTGACACAGCCATGGGAAATAAGCCTTCCAACAATATAAGCCCAACATCTCCTCTGAGGTGTCTTTTAGAAACCCTCAAACCTCTAAGCTTAATGCCCTACTTAAAGACTCCTAAACTTTTTCCTATCTTAGTTCTAAGCCCTCTCTCCTTGCCTCCTGTTCACCTGCTCACGTGTTCCTGATTATGCCATCTAAACCAGAAGAACACCCCACTACTACTCTGGACCCTTCTAAGGAACCCCCACCTTTCCTAACCCAGCAGTAAACAGCTCCTCCCTTCTCTCCAGCTGTTTCTTCAGCCCCTCTGGCTCTTTCCTCCTTTCTGGTACCAGGCCACTCCAACTGTCTGACTATAGCACCCACTTTCACTCCTCCTGTCATGCATTCTCATGCCACTAAGGGACCCCACTCTGATCAAACCAATCCCGCTGCAATTTTCCCCTTTATGAGAGGTAGCCAGAGTACACAGATTGATTAAAGTAAATGTCCCTTTCTCATTAAAACTCAGATAGAACAGAAACTGGCTTCTAACTCTACCTCTTTCATAAAACAATTGCAATATATTACCCAAACTTATAGTTTTACCTTTCCTTATATGTGTGTGTGTGTGTGTGTGTGTGTGTGTGTGTGTGTGTGTACAACCTACTTCCTGAGGATCACAGGTGAGCTTAGGAGCAGACTAGCATACATGCAGACAAAATTCACCAAACTAATGCAGCCCAGCCTGCCGGGGCTGAGGTGCTCCCTGATCGAGACCCGTTCGGGGTTATAACACCCTAGGTGGCTTTCTAGCTAGAGATCAGTTTACAACCTGCCTCCTGGCAGGTCTCTGTAAGACTGCCCTCAAACCAGTAAACTATGATAAACTCCAGGACATCATTCAGGACAGACAGGAAAATCCATCTCAGTTCCAACGCCTCACAAAGGCTCTCTTGCAGTACACTAATCTAGATCCTGAGCGCCCAGAGAGCAGACAGCTCCTTATGACCCATTTCTTTTCCCAGAGCTTCCCCAACCTAGAGCCAAGCTTAAGCATTTGGAGAGAAGGCCCCTGACCCCAAGGCAGAAGTATTAGATCTGGCTTTTAAGGTGTACCATGGAAGAGATGATAAAGTCCGTAAACAAAAATACTAAATGGTGGCCCAGGCCATCCGACCAGCCTCAGCAACTGCTCATGCGCTCTTGCTCCCCGGGGCTCAAGGATCACCAGGCCCCTATTTCAAATGTTGAGAAAATGGGCATTGGGCCCAGGCTTGCCCTAATCCTCACCCCAAACCCCCTAGACTGTGTTCAAATGCCATTGAGAGAGGCATTGGGGGATTGATTACCCCCATGCACCTTGTGGCTTGGGGACATCAAATGCAGACCACCTTCTAACCAAGCTTCTAGGCTTGGCCATGGGCAACTGAGAATACCCACACTCCGTGGACCCAACCACTGTCATTTCTATCAGAGAGAGCCATGGGTAGACATCACAATATCAGGATGATCCATCTCCTTTCTCCTCCATCCGTCTTTCTCCTGGACACCGGAGCCACATACTTGATACTAAGGGAGTTTGGGGACCCACCTCTCCTTTTTGTTTCCCTATTGTCAGGGTAGGGGAATAGCCTTACCTACCTCATCAGACCCCACCACTCAATTGCATTTTAGGGGGTATTCCTCTCACTCAGACATTTTTGGTTGCGCCAACCTGCCCTATACCCCTAATGGGAAGAGATTTTTTTTTTTAGCCAAAGTGGAAGCTTCTATTTCCTTTGCTCTCTCCATTCACCTGACCCCAGGCTCACCAGCAGCTTTATCTCCTCCTCCTGCCTCCCGCCCTACCATGGCAACGTGTCATTTACTTTGCCTGCCTCTCAGGTGGATCTCAGAGTCTGGGACACCCCAAATTCCTCTGCTACTAGACACCATTCCCCCACTGTGTCATCCAATTACAGGATCCTACCAGGTACACTACCCAAGTTCAGTACCCACTCTCACTCCAGAGCCTTAGGGGACTTAAGTCTATTATCTCTGACCTTCTAAGACAAAAGCTACTTGGCCCCACCTTTTATCCTTTTAACACTCTTATGCTTGCAGTTAAGAAATCTAATGGAACCTACCACCTGGTTCAAGACAGCTGGCTCATTAATTTTACAGTGGCCCCCCTCTATCTTTTGGTACCTAATCCTTACACACTTCTTTCCACTATCCCTTCAGGAATCTCCCATTTCCTCTGCTCTCCTAAACTTCTTGTCCAGCAGGGGATATAGAGTCTCACCTTCAAAAGTTCAATTATCCACCCCTCAGGTCACCTACTTGGGTCTAACCATCACCCCAACACATAAAGCCTTAGACAGAAAGCACCTATTCCAGTATCTTGTAGTCCCCTCTACCAAGGAGGATATTTTAACATTTCTAGGAATAGCTGGCTTCTTACAATCCTAGATCCCCTCTTTTTCTCTCCTTGCTCGCCCCTTACACAAGGCAGTTCTTGGCTCTCCACACAAGCCCCTTTTCCAGCCCATTACTAAGCCCTTCCAGAGGCTCCAAGAGGCTCTTCTCCAGGCTCCAGCTCTTTATCTCCCAGACCTAATTTGCCCCTTCTCCCTCTATGTAACAGAAAAGGAAGGATATGCCTTTGGCGTTCAAAGCCATAGCTGGGACCTTCCTTTGTACCTGTAGCATACCTGTCAAAGAAAATAGATCTTGCTGCTCATGGATGGGCACTCTCCATACATGCGTTAGCAGCTGCTGAGCTCCTTATTTGAGAATCATAAAAACTAACCTTTGGGTCACCCACCACTGTCTTCTCCCACCACAGCCTGTCCCATCTCTTATCTTATAAAGGCTTACAAAATTTACCTCCTTCTTGAGTTTGTTCTCTTTTAGTGGCACTCGTGAAAGATGCCACACTTACTTTCTAATCTTGCCCACCCCTCAACATCTCAAATCTCCCACAGTCTAATACTGACTATTCCCCATCTTATTCCTGCATTGAAACCCTAGAGGAACTACTATCCCATTCTTCACACACACAAGAGGGCACAATGCCTCAGGCCACCCCTACCTGATGCACAAATGACAGCTCCTTTTAATATGAGGGGCCCTGTAAAGTGGACTATGTCGTAGTGTCAGTTACTGGAGTGGTTGAAGCACAGACACTCCCTGCCCATACTACTAACCACTAGGCTGAACTAATAGCTCTCAGCCGTGCCTTTCAATTAGCACAAGGATAATTTATAAATGTTTACACAAATTCCAAATATGCCTTTCATATCCTCCTGTCCCCCGCTGACATCTGTAAAGAGTGCATGTTTCTTACAACAAAAGGAGGATCCATAACTAACTCAGGCCAAATTATGGCCATGCTCAAAACCTCCCTTCTCCCCAAAGGTTTAGGAATTACTCACTGCGGGTCTCATCAGACCTTGAGCTCCAACATCTCAAGGGAAGTAACCGAGCGAACCAGGAAGCTATTACATCAACCCTTCAAGGCCCAGACTCGCCTCACCCACTGCAGGGGATCCACACACTACAATCAACAACCTCACAGTCATCCCCTGACACTCAGCAAATTTTGTCCTACCTACACCAGCTGTTTCATCCTAATAGTCAAGCTGTCTAATTCTGTCTCACCTCCAGACCACCCGTGAGGACTTAGCTCTTTAAAACTATCACTGCCTCTTGTAAAATCTGTCAGATACCAATTCCAAATATTGTAGCTTCCCTTTTCCTACCCACCAGGCCAGGGCCTTCCTTCCAAGGACTGACTGGCAATTTGATTTTACTCACATGCCCACAGTCAGATGTGTTAAATATCTCCTGAACTTAGTGGATATGCTCTCAGGGTGGGTAGAAACATTTCCAACCTCTAACAGGAGGGACCAGACTGTCTTCTTCTCTGGGAGATTATTTCCCGATTTGGCATTCCTGCCTCCCTCCAGTCTGACAACAGTCCTGAATTCACCTTCCAAATTTCCCAGACCTTATCTAAAGCTCTCAACATCCCCAGTATATCCCATACCATCCCCAGTCCTCAGGAAAGACAGAACGAACTTTTTAACAGCTTGTTAAAAAATATTCTTGTTAAAATGTCACGTGAACTTCACCTTGACAAGGTAAAACTCTTGCCTCTCATTCTTTTCCAGCTCCGGGCTCTCCCCAAATGACTCCTTTTCATCTCACCCTTTGAACTCATGGGTGGCTGGTTCTAACCTCCAGTCTCTCATCTGAACCCTCAACTCACCCCATTACTATAACACCTCCATTCCCTTCTTTGGGACTTTACTGACCACTCCCTACCTATACCATGTGCCAGCCCCTGTCCATCTCCAATCAACATCGGGGATCAGGTCCTACCCCTTCCTACAGACCAACACCCCTCACTCCTTTCCCCTAAATGGCAGGGCCCCTTTAAGGTAGTTCTTGTAACCCTCACAAGTACTAAGCTTGAGGGCCTTCCTCATCAGATTCACCTTTCTCACCTCAAACCCTTTACTCCCCCACCTCAGGACAATCTTTCTTCATACACAGTGACTCAAACAGGGCCCCGTTCCTTTAAGTTCCAGAGAACACTGAGATCAACTGCTTTGTCTCCAATCCCAGAAGGATGAAGGAAGTCTCACTCCACAACCTACTCAACTCTATTGGATTAAGAACACTATATGTTTTCCTTCCTGATCTTCCCTCCTCTTTCTCCTGTCTCTACCTAACATACCTTGCTTCATCAATTTCCCTTCTATGTCTCCAATGACATATTCAAATTTCTAATTAACTACTGAGTTGCTGTTACAGAGACCACCATTAGCCACAAAGTCAGAGGCTCAAAGGTTATCAGAGATGTCCAGGTGGTAAGAAACAGTAACACTCCAGAGACATTCACATCCCCAGACTCAGAAGGGAGATTCACAAAACAGATTTTAATATAACAAGTTTATTATTATTAACTGCCCTCTACAATCAGCCACCTGTGTCTCCCGGATGTTATGGTGATGAAAAAGGAACAGGTGCCTTAAGTTTTGTTTCATGGGGAAATTAAAAAGTTTAATTGGTAATTCCTCTCTCTGTCATTATGTGAGTGTTCATAACTTTAACACTAATGAATAAAATTCTGATAAGCTGTTAACCCAACTCTAGAATAGTATTAAACACTCCACTCCACCACTCTATTATCTTAGCCACAAGCTCAGGATTTTAAATTCCTTTGGTCACTTCTTATGTGTCTAAAAACTTATCTCTTTTATAAACTTAAAATTCTTGTAAGCTCCAGGGAGTCACATTGGACCCACCTGAACAAACCAGATTCACTCATGATACGTATCATTCAACTTTTACCTGGTCTCGGGACCCTCTTCCCTCATCTTGGGACCCCTGGGGAACCGCCCTCCATCTTAGGATCTTCCTTCAGATCCTCCAGGATCTAAGGAAAATTTTCTAAACTTCATCTTATGCCTCCCCAGCATCTTGTCAGGCCCAAGCTGTCAGACAGAGCTCAAACAATGCAGAAGACACAGCCACCTCAGGACAAGCCCCCCAGAGATGACCAATGCCCAACAAGTCATCTTGAAGCAATTTTTGTGAGACCCAACACTCCGATTCCCAGCCACCTGCTACCCTTAATCTCCCACTTTTTAAAATAAACAAAAGGGTGAAATGTTGTCATTTCCATCACACCTAGGGTCCCACCGCCATCAGCATTCAGGCAAAATGCTTAGTCACCCTAGGAGCTATCATTTCCAGGTCCCCGCCACGCATGTGCCATCAGCATTCAGGCAAATTGCCTAATCATCCTTATGAAGCCTTATGCTCCCTGTAATCTATCCACAAGCACAGCGTGGCCATGTAATCTATACGCATGCATGGCATAGCTACTTAAGCCCCTTTACACATGCACTGAACTACCTATGAAAAGTGGACATGCCTGACCCATGCTCTCTTTCACTACATTTCTTTCAGACAGATCTGTGCAACCCCCTCTTTCCTTTCTCTTTACTAATAAAAACTCTTAAAGTGGGTTTTGTTGTATATCTTGTGGTCCGTTCTCGTGCAAAGTAATATCAGCAGAGAAAGAAAGAGAGAGCGAGAGAGAACAAGAAAGAGGGGCTGGTAAAATAGATCAGTTGGTGGACTGCTACAAGAAATCTGAGGTTCGATCTCCAGCAACACATAAAATGTAAAGTGTCACATGCCAATAAACCCAGTACTCCAGAAGTGAAGGTAGGAGGATCAAGGTTATTTTTGGCTACATTGTTAATAGCATAGCATATATGAAACCCTGTCTTAAAAAAAAAGACCAGGTGGTGGTGGCACATGCCTTTAATCCCAGCACTTGGGAGGCAGAGACAGGCAGATCTCCTTGAGTTTGAGACCAGCCTGGCCTACAGAGTTCCAGGACAGCCAGGACTACACAGTGAAACCCTGTTTTGAAAAACAAAAACAATAAAATAAAGACGTTGAAAGATAGGAAGAGGAAGAAATATCAAAGGCATAGCCCTCAGGTAACAATGATCAATATTGAAATTTCACAATAAATAATGATGTACATGATAACAAGTGACACATTATATGTGGTGTATGTATATACAGCATATATTACACATTTTGTTTATTTGTGTTTTTGAAATAGAATCTCATTATGCAGCCCTGCCTGGCCTGGTACATGCTGTGTAGACCACATTAGCCTTAGACTCACAAAGATCCACCATCTGAGTGCTAGGATAAAAGGTGTGTACCACTACATCTCAATATAGCATGTATTTTTATAAATACAAAAATACATGCTATAAAATATCTGTAATTCAAATTTTATCTCAGTATGTCCCTAATTTTTATTCATTACTTCTAAAACAATCAGCTACAATCTCAAATGTTAAAAATTCTCTAAAATGTAAAACTAGATATTTGATTCTATCTTAGCATTGCTCAGACTTTTCTGGTGACCTATGTGCTCTGCGAACAAAATATGGCCCTAAATGTCCAGACTCTGGTAGGATGTAGGGTGCTGACAAGATCAGAACATAAAGTAATAATCCCAGCTACTCAGAAAGTTGAAGCTGGAGGATCATAAGTTTGAGGACAGCTTGCACTACATAGACACCCTCCCAAAAGAAGAGAACTTTGATACTTATGAATAAGAAAGCTACATTTGCTATCATTTGTTCTGAGGAGCATGACTTGACTTTCACTTGATATCAGAGTTTACAACTTTGAAGTTTAGGGATGGCTAGAGGTGTAATGTAGGGTAAAAAGGACAACTGGAGCAGGAAACCGACCAATCACTGAGCACCCTGACTCTGAACCCAGAGACAGTGCAAAAAACACACCCTGTTTTTGAGACCTTAGCCTGGGAAAGAAACATCTTTATCCCTGAATTCAGAACTAAAGACATGTGCCCTGGCTCTGAAACTAGTGTCACAGGAACACACTTTGTCCCTAGAATCAGAGTCAGTGAGAGAAATGTGCCCTGGTCCTAAGATTAGAGTGAAAAAGCTAAAAAGAGCCAGGGAAAGAAACACAGTTTGACCATGAAGGCAGAGCCACCTCTGGCCCTGCCCAGCTAAACTGACGGATCCCTGAGCAGAGAAAACCAATCCCCCTTCTTCCTGAGAAAACTTCACCCCTAAGAAGTCCTATATAAGCCTCTCTGCTGGTTCAGTTATCCCTCCCTGGCAAAGGCAGCCACTCTCTTGAACTCCTCCTTCCCATATAAACCTCTTTCTCAAAGGAGTCTTGGGTGATGATCTTCATTCACCAGTGCAGAATAGAAGACCCTGGCTGGGACGTCTCTTAGGGGAATGAGCTGAAAAACCTTGCTGAGAAGCTCCCTATGGGGCCTGAGCATGGTGGAGCAGAAAGAAGACCCTTGCTAGGATGCTCCTTAAGGGAGGCTGAGAAAGGCCAAGCAGAAAAAGTAACGACTTTTCTCTCATTTCTGCAGAAGCTTCCCCTTTAGCTAGTGTTACCAAATGAAGAAAAGAAGAAACATCTTGGGCTGGAGAAGAAGCAGAGGACTCTGCTAGGACATTCCATTAAGAGAGCAGAGCAGAACTCAGCTGTAGTGGCTCTCCAGGAGAAGAGCAGGATCCCTATATCCTGTGGGGAGACCATGCCCCACCACAGCCCATCTTCAGGTAGCCTGGCTTCCCAGTGGTCAGAACACCTTACCTCTAGGGCTGAGCTAGTCCTACTGTGGCTCCAGCCTCCAGAGCTGTTCTATTGTGGCTCTACCCCTCCAGAACTATCCTACTGGGGCTCTAGCCTCAAGAGTTGTCATAGTGCAGATTTCTACCCCTCCAGAGCTGTTCTCTTGCAGCTCTAAGTTTAGCCTAGCTTCCCAATAAGTCAGGATATCTCTGCAACACTCCAACTGTAACACATTCCCCTACATATATATCAGTGGGAGAACACTTTGACTGCATGTGAGCAGCCTGGGTTTCAGTCCTAGAACTGCACAGAAATATTACAGATCCTTGCTGTTGTGGGGAAAGAATAAATTCGCTTACATGGGGCTAATCTTCATTGTCAGATGGATTGGATTACAAAATGCGTAGGAGATTATTAAAGAACACCTCTGTGAGTTCATCTCCCAAGACAATTAGATCAGGAAGGCTCTGGCCTAATGAACGGGTGAATCCCTTGATGGATACATAATATGATGGCATTAGTGGAAAGTGGTAATTGGTAGGAAATAAAGCTGAATTGGAAGAAAGAGGTCACTGGAATCATGGCTTTTGGGGCTATTTCTTCCTCTCACTGCTGTCTATATTCCTTATTCTCGGCTTCCTGGATAGAATGCTGCGGGCTGCCCCACTGTACCATCCCCACCTTCATGGACTGTGTTGATTTGAATGAGGATGCCCCCCACAGCCTCTGGCATGTGAATGGTGGTTCCTAGTAGGAGATGGTATTTGGGTAGGATCAAGAATTGAGGCCATATTAGAAGTATGTCACCAAAGGTGGGCTTTGTGGTTGCACATGCCATTTGAAGTTTACTGTCTCCTGGATGGAGGTGGGTGGTCCTTGGACTTCCCACATGTCAGG
>NW_004949155.1:1338393-1339807 GCF_000317375.1 Microtus ochrogaster
GCAGAAATCTTTAATTAATTAATTAATTAATTAATTAAAAAATAAAAATAAAATAAAATAATCTACTCTGCAAAAAAAAAGTTTACTGTCTCTATTTTGTGCTTATAGTTTGAGATGTTAGCCCTCAGCTTCCTGCTTCTGTTGCTGTGGGAGTACATTCCACCCTTTAGGCAATAGCATTTACGATACCAGCCCACTTGGGTGTGGTGTCTTATACTGTAAATGCAGCTGTAAAGTGTGCATTCGCTCTCTTGTTCTGGCTCTCGCTTCCGACTGCTAGACTCTGTTCCTATTCACGCAGAGGACCATTATCTAGAACAGTGATCTGTAAGTTTCCCTTAAATAAATAACTCTCTATTATTCATAATTCTGAACTGGTATGGGATTATTTTGTGACTTCCACCATCATCTGGCACCCAAACATTTGGATTAGAACCCTCAGCTCTGCACGCCACTAGGTGCCCAGCTCAGTGTGAGTCCTCAGTCAGCCCATCTCAGACAAGGCCTGTGCGCAGAGTCAGCAGTTCATTTGGATATAGAATTCTCAAGCAGCAGCTTTTCTTGCTACAGATAAGCTGTGATTCTTTATATTTTCTCATTACACAGCTTGGAGTGGCTTCAAGTCTCCACGCTCTCTCCCCGGTGCTTGTGCCCCACTGCCGTGCACAAGCAAACTCAGATGGAACATGGGCTTTCTGGGGTACCTCTGTTATATTGTTATTCCTGTGCTTGTGCAGCTGCTGGCCAATCAGGAACCACTGCAGAGTACACAGTCCGTGATTTCTATTCAATAAGTATTTTTAATCTGAGCATGTCTTTCAGCATTTCACTCACTCCAAAACCAGATTCAAACCAGCCACGAGACTCCAAGTACACCACTATGCCCAGCTGGGTTTGTTTTGTAGGTGGCCTGTGGCACCTACTGGCAGGTAATGGTTATTGCACCTACTCCAGCTCAAAAATCATCAACAGGTAAGATTTATAATTTGAAATATAAATTATAAATTTATAATTTTTTTTACTTTGTAAAGAGAGGTGTTTATTAAGTCACATTTTGGGGGACTGAAATTTCATAATAGGCTCCTCTATCTGCTCAGCCTATGGATAGCATCACAATGATAAAAAACATTCATGGATGATATCACATATTGAGGCAGGAAGCCAGAGAGAAATTAAGGCACAGGTCTCAATCTTCAGGAACTAGTCAGAGTCTCATAAGAGATAAATTAATCCTCTTCAAGATTACACAGCTAATGACCTAACCAATTCTTACTAGTCCCCAGGTCTTAATAGTCTCACCATCTCAACACTGCAGCACTGGGTTTTCTAGGACCATATTTTTCTGGTAATATAGGCAATTACAACTAACCCATGACAATAAATTTATAATCTAAAAGGGCAATATGTCAGACAA
>NW_004949155.1:1340997-1343159 GCF_000317375.1 Microtus ochrogaster
AGTCCCAGAAAATGGACTGAAGTTGCTTTTGAGGTGCTATTTTAAGGAAGAAGCTAAAATTTTAGAGCAACAGAAAAAAGCAAAAGGATTTGAGATTGCCATAGATCAAATTCTAGGTAAGGGACTTTATTCTGATCCTCAGGATCAAGTTCTTTATGATGACCACACCTTGTCCTTATGTGGCACAGCAGCTTTAAAGGTTTGGGACAGGATTCAGGAACAAGAAAAGAGAGTTGAATCATATCTTAGGGTTAAACAGGGTCAGAGAGAACCTTTTAGTGACTTTTTACAAAGACTAACCAGTGCTGTACAAATAGGGGTAACAGACCCAGAAGCTAGATGTATAATAATTGAATCTTTAGATTATAAGAATGCCAACATAGAAGGAAAAAGATCCTTGGTCCTTCAAAGATCAGATCAGTACCCATGGATGAATGGGTATTGCATACAATGAATGTTGAGACACTTGACTATGGTACTGAAGCTTGGCTAGGAGAAGCAATTTCCAATGGTAAGACATCAAAATACCAAATGTTTTAATTGTGGTAGAATGGGACATCTGAGAAGGAATTGTAGACAACAGATTCCTAGGAATAATGTCTCCTCTGGGAATAGCAGAAATAGGAGGACTCAGCCTTCAGGTATATGTAGGAGATGTAGCAAAGACTGACACTGGACCAATGAATGTAGGTCAACGAAAGACAGACAAGGCAACCTGATACCATCGGGAAATGCTGTGGTGGGCCTCTCACAGGCCCCCATGACAAATGTGATCCAGTCATTCCTAGTTACTGTGGAGAACGTGTCTCACCTGGAAAATTAAAAAATCCAATGCTTTCTATAAAAAATAATACTGGCCTGAATGATGGGTTAAATGTGGAGGATGAGTCAAAAACTCCAGTAGTATATAGAAAATGTATATTCTGACAGACATCTACAAATGATCAAAGACCAAAGCTAAGAGTGTGTATAAATGGCATTTTTATTGTATAAATGGCTTTTTTATTGAAGGATTACTAGACATGGATACAGATGTAAGTATCATTACTCCAGAATCTTGGCATCCTAATTCACCTCTTCAAGAGGTAGATGTTCAGTTCCTGGGAATTGGAACCCTATCTCGTGGAAAACAAAGCACAAGATGGGTTGAATGCCTAGGGTCAGAAGGAAAGAAAGGAAGACTGAGGCCATATGTAGCTAATATTGCAGTGAATTTGTGGGGCCATGACCTATTGCAGCAATGGAATACCCAGATTAACATTCCTGCAGCCCCAAAAACTTATTTTTCTGGGGAAAATATTAGAAAATATTGTAGATGGCAGTCACCAGCCATTTGGGCTGTACAAGAACAAAAAGCAACTGATAAACCTTCAGAGATACTAACAGCCCTACTTTAAAATGGTTAACTGAGAAACCAATATGGGTTAAACAGTAGCCTTTAGCCAAGGAAAAGTTGCAGGCTTTAGAACAGCTGGTACAAGAGCAACTAAATGTTCGACATATTGAAAAATCTACCAGCCCTTGGAATTCTGCTGTATTTGTTGTTAAAAAGAAATCTGTAAAATGAAATTCCAGATTGTAGAGGAATTACATAACCTTGTTGATAGCTTTAATATCTGTCACCATTCTCCATTTTCCAGATTTCTCTGTTACCAAAGGGATGGCCTCTCATAGTTATTGATTTAAAGGATTTTTCTCTTCACTACACCTTTACAAGAAAAGAATAGAGAAAAGTTTGCCTTCACAGTGCCTATTTATAATAATTCTCAACCTACTAGGAGATATCAATGGACTATCCTCCCACAAGGAATGCTCAATAGCCCCACCCTGTGCCAATACTTTGTCAGCCAGTCATTGAAAATAATATGTAAAAAATTTCCTAAATCTATAATCTACAATTACATGGGTGACATTTTGTTATCTAATTCAAATACAGAAACTTTAGAATGGATATTTGAAGAAGTAAAGAACATTTTGCCGGGCTGGAGAGATGGCTCAGAGGTTAAGAGCATTGCTTGCTCTTCCAAAGGTCCTGAGTTCAATTCCCAGCAACCACATGGTGGTTCACAACCATCTATAATGGGATCTGGTGCCCTCTTCTGGCCTGCAGGCATATACACAGACAGAATATTGCATACATAATAAGAAAATATTTTTTTAAA
>NW_004949155.1:1343709-1345207 GCF_000317375.1 Microtus ochrogaster
CTGACCTAATAGTTCATCTGACTAAAACTTTAGATGGTCATAAAGACTTAAATAGTCCCAGAGAATTAACAGCTGAAGCAGAAAAAGGAATTGATGATTGTTGAGGAGAAATTATAGGAGGTACATGTGGAAAGGGTAAATACAAATCTTAATCTAGTCATATTGCCTTCCAGAATTTCTCCTATAGGAATTTTAATGCAGAGGGATATTATCTTAGAAAGGATCTTTTTACCACATAAACCAAGTAAAAAATTTAAAACTTACGTAGAAAGATCTCAGAATTAATTATAGAAGGAAAATTGAGACTTTGTCGATTAGCAGGTATAGACCCAGAAAAGATTGTAGTGCCTTTTACTGCTGATGAAATAAAAAAGTTATGGGAAGACAATAAACCCTGGTAAAGGGCTTCTGCTATTTTTTTTGGAAAAATTAATAACAATTATCCCAAAAGCAATAGACTTAACCTTATAAAGCATATTTCTTAGATTCTCCCCTGAATTGTACATGATGCACCAATCAATAACTGGAGCCCATACATTTTATACTGATGCAAGTAAATCAGGGAAGACAGGTTACAAATCAAAAGAATTAAGTAAGGTGGAACAAAGCCCTTATAATTCTGTCCAGAAGGCAAAATTATATGTTATTCTTATGGTACTAAGGGATTTTAAAGAACCTCTCAATATAGTTACAGAGTCACAATATGCAGAAAGAGTTGTCTTGCATATTAAAGCCACTGACTTTATACCAGATGATATGGAATTGACTTCATTATTCATCCAGGTGTGAGACATAATCAGGAATAGACTTTGTACTATAAACATAACACACATCCAATCCCATATGGGTCTGCCAGGTCCTCTAGCACAAGATAATGCAGGAATTGATCCATTATTCATTTGAAGTGTGTTGCAGGCATCTGAATTTCATAAAAAAACATCATGCCAATAGCAAAGGTTTAAATAGTTTTCTTTTACATGGCAACAACCTAAAGAGATAATAAACAGATGTCCTACTTGCTCGTTCTATAACCAAACACCATTGGCTGCAGGGAGGAACCCTAAGGGTACTCAAAGGAATGAAATCTGGCACATGGATGTGTTTCACTTTGAAGAATTTGGTAAATTAAAATATTTACACCACACCATAGACACGTACTCGGGTTTCCAATGGGCCTTGAGCTCGGAAAAGGCTGATTCGGTAACACACATTTATTAGAAGTTATGGTCATCATGGGCATTCCTGCACAAATAAAGACAGACAATGGTCCAGCATATGAATCTAAAAAACTGAAAAAGTCTTTTGCCTATTACAATATAAAGCACATTACAGGTATATCAAATAATCCTACAGGTCAGGCAGTTATTGAAAAGTCAAATCATACTATGTTATGCTGAACAAACAGAAAGGGATGGAAAATACCCCCAGAAATAAATTGCATAATCCTTTATTAATCTTGAATTTCCTTAACACTAATGAGAAAGGGACAGCAGCAGCA
>NW_004949155.1:1345997-1348399 GCF_000317375.1 Microtus ochrogaster
AACCTTCATCAGGCGAGGAAAGGAGACAGAGACAGAGACCCACATTGGAGCACCAGACAGAAATCTCAAGGTCCAAATCAGGAGCAGAAGGAGAGAGAGAGCACGAGCAAGGAACTCAGGACCACGAGGGGTGCACCCACACACTGAGAAACCTCTTGAAAAAGAGAAATGACAGCTCATCCACAACGGTGACAAGCATATAGGGTTGGGGTAGGGTTCTGCTCTTATCTTTACAGGAAAATACACATCTTCAAAAATTCAAGAGACCCTGGATGTTTGAATGCTGACAGAAGGAAAAATAACTATCCACTAAGGATCACCTAGAAAAAGGAATACGAGTGATGAGTTCAGGTAATTATACATATACATTTAAATAGATATAAATGTAGATATATATTTATGAATATATAGAGCTGAGTTTGGAGTTGGTCAATGGCTCTCTACTTATCCAAATCCAAGTGTGTTGTTAAAAGGACCATTCAGAGTTTCTATTTCATATCAGGAACCATCTGGTATGGGACAGAAGTAAGACTTTAGGAAAAATTTTATTTTCTCCATGTCTATTTTGACTATATCATAATCTTTATTGAGTGTATGTCTCTATGGATTATGTTTATGTTTTCCACGATGAACAATAGATTTTCCTACAGATTCTTTTCCTACAATAATCTTTGAAGTTTCAAGGAAGAAGATGGAGCCTGAGCAATAACCTTTGCTTCAACAGGCCTGAGCCAGCTATCTCAGCAGGGGCAGGCCCAAGGCAGTGACCTCCACAGGAACAGGCTTGACCCAGGGACATCTGCTGAAGTAGGCAGGAGGCAATGGCCTCCACAGGAGCAGGCTTGGCCCAGGGACATCTGCTGAAGTAGGCAGGAGGCAATGGCCTCCACAGGAGCAGGAACAAGGGAGCCACCACTGAGAGAGTAGGCCCAAACTAGAGACCTCTGAGGTAGTAGACCTGAGCCTGCAAAATCCACCCTAAGCTAGAAGGGAATGAGAATGGGCATGACGTGCTGCACATGGGAAAGCTCAGAAGCTAGATTTAGGTAGGCCCTACCCTACTCTTCATTATATATGAACACCTGTGCTATAACATACACACAGATGCAAGGGAGTGGAATTTCCTATAGAGCAAATAACTCAGAAGATATACATTTGGCTGCTCCATTTCTGCAAGCAAAACAGGTAATCTCTGGGGCCTGTTACACTGGCACACATCTGTTCACAAGGCCCTTTGCTTAATCCCAAATACAACCTTCTTCATCTTTATCAGAAGAATATTTACACATCATGAAATAAGTAAATTGAAGTATGTGCCAGAGAATACTATACAGCAGTTGATTGGGACAAACTGGAAGGAGAGAGAACTTGAGTTCTTGATCCACATTCCTGAAAGTCTAGATCCTATTTTGTTTTATTTTTGTTCTTACAGTGCGGGGAGAAAACTCAAGGCCTTATGCATACTAGGTAATGTTCTACCACTGAACTATGTTTCAAGCCTCCTACTTATTAAATTATGTTACTGAGTAATTCGTTTTGTATGTTTACAATATGTGGTATTGATTCTCCTGCTTGCCCATAGTGATCTTCAAAAGTTAGACTTTGCTCCAGGGAAGTCACCCAAAAGATAATTTTTTTTTTTTTTGGTTTTTCGAGACAGGGTTTCTCTGTGGCTTTGGAGCCTGTCCTGGAACTAGCTCTGTAGACCAGGCTGGTCTCGAACTCACAGAGATCCGCCTGTCTCTGCCTCCCGAGTGCTGGGATTAAAGGCGCGCGCCACCATCGCCCGGCACAGAACTCATATTCTTAAAAGAATTCTACTCTTTCAAATTAAAAAAAAAATTTAAAAAACAATATATGGTATTGATCAAAATGCCCTTTTCCTATATAGATATCCATTTATTCCATCACCATTTGTTGAAAAGATTATTAATTGTCCATTGAATTGATTTTGTATAAAAATAAAACTAAAATGCTAAGAATGAGGTCATACACTTGTAATATCAGCCCTTAGAAGACTAGGGCAAGACAATTGTAAATTCAATTTGTGATAGTCTATCTTATATCTTATAAGCAACTTTATCAAAAATGTAAGAACTCAAGCATCTTTGGCTCTTCAAGATGGACTCGATAACATTGTTGCACCTAAAAACTTCTAACTGTTCAGAATTGAAATGGGACTGTGAAGGTCTTCTACTTTTGAAGTACAAATAATAAAAACTCAGAGACAGATATTGGGGTTCAATCTGAAGACCAGAAAGCTTGAATTTCAATCGACATTTTTGTTCAAAGAAAAGTACCATAGAGCACTCAGGGTTCCCTGCCCTGTGGGAAGTCCAAGGGGGAGGGGAGGGAAATGGGAGGTGGTGGCAGGGAAGAGGCAGAAATATTTAATAAATAAT